>NC_043962.1:28771963-28912314 GCF_902148855.1 Sphaeramia orbicularis | reverse complement strand
CTACAGTGGACAACTATTCTACAGCTATCTCTTGTATATTCATGGTTTTGTTGTTTTATTTGCATATCAGCCAACACAGTGAAGGCATGTGCATCATCCTATATACTGTAATTCATACAATTACTGCAACTTTGCTGTTCTTGATAAACCTGATCTGCAGTAACATGTTTAAGTGTAAATCAATTAGGACTGTAATTAACAGTTTTCTTACTCTTAAAGGTTTTGTTTGTTTGTTTGTTTGCATATTATCTTCATAAAGTGAGTAATAACTAGTCTTAGAGTATGTTAAAATGTGAGGAAACATCAGATTAGGTGCATGAAAATGTTTTTATTTCATAGTTTTCACACAGTATATCCCTTTCTGATGATGGGTTTTAAATACATGTTTCTTTGCTTCAAAAATTAAATACATGATGCCCAGCTGAGTGGAAATTTTGTAACACCATGAAAAAAGGTCCATAAAAAATTTCAATCACATTATTTTTTCTTGTCTAAAGAGGAATAAAAACACTCAGGAAAAGAAATCTCAAGTAAGGTTCTCATAATTCATTCAGGGTTAAAAACGGTTTACCGCTACAATCAACAGCCGCTGTCACTGCTTTATCGTGACTTCCTTTTACTGTATTTATTCATCAGTTCTAAAAATGGAAGCATCGCGTGGTGATCAGACATATAAATAAAAATGGGTGCTTCTATGAAACTGGTCCCTAAGAACAGGACACAGGGCTAAAAATTCAGACTGTAGACTAATATTATGAAGAAAGGTTGGAAGCACTTTGGGTCTATTTTAAAAATTAATACTTACAGAGAAAAAAGAGAAACTATTTTTCAGATAAAACACACTTTTATAATATTTTACATTATATTTAATACAAAAATCTGCATGTAACACGGTCAAAAGGCCACAAAAATTGCACACTACCATTTGTTCTAATATCTCTTTATTGGGAATTGAACTAATTATCCAAGGCAGAGTGTTTCACAGAAATAATAATAAATAATAATAATAATAATAATAATAATAATAATATAATAATAATAATAATAATAATAATAATGGATTAGATTTATATGGCACTTTTCTATGAACGCATACACAAGCGTGTATAGTGGATCCATTCTTCATTCACTCACATATTCACACAGTGGTGGTAAACTACACTTGTAGTCACAGCTGTCCTGGGGCAGACTGACAGAAGCATGGCTGCCAATTCGCCCTTCCGACCACCACTGAACATTCAGACGCATTCATACACCAGTGTGAGTAGCAGCACTGGAGGCAAGGATGGTGAAGTGTCTTGCCCAAGGACACAACAGCACATGACTAGGACAGAGCTGGATCCGAACCACCAACCCGCTGGTTTATTGGAATGACCCACTCTACTATCTGAAACCATGGTCCCGCCCAACAAATGAAATGACTCCCGTTGCAAAATCACTTGTGATTTATATAGTAAGTAAGTGAGTAAAGCTTTATTTATATAGCACTTTTTAAAACAACATGTTACAAAGTATTTCACATAAAGGGGGATAAATCAATCAAGTTTTAAGCCAATTTACAGAATCCCAACAGAATCCTCCAGGAGCAAACATTTATGACTGGTGACAGTGGCGGGAAAAACTTCCCTTTAACAGGCAGAAACCTCGAGCAGACCAGACTCCTGAAGGATTGCCGTCTGCCTTGGCCAGTTGGGGTTAGAGCGAGAAAGAGTAAAGGAGGAGAAAAGATGAGAGCGATAGAGATAGAGAGAGACTGGGGGAGAGGGTGGAGGTAGGTGGAGACACATGCACAGATAACCAAACTAGAACATGTATAGAACAGTATAATAAACACTGTCGTAATTATATAGATAAGTGAGTGATGATGCTGAAGGTGGAGAGAGGCAGGACCACAGCAGCAGGTCCAGAGATAAGGTAGAGAGATGCCGGACCCACAGCAGCAGGTCTAGAGATGATCTTAGGATATGTGACAGAATATGTGTTTAATGGGCTGGTTCTGCATGTAATGTGACAGGTGGACACGATGGGTTACACACAGAACCTGGAATGAGACTGCCGATTCCGAAAAACCTGCACGTCTGGATTAGAAAAGCCACTAAGATCATCACATTTAACAGTTGTCCTTTATATATAGTGTTATATAGGATCATTTCAAGCCATGTTTTCAAGATAAAACGCACTGACACATAAGTAGCTTTTCCTGTCCAATTTTGGTCCTATTTTTGGCTCCAATATTTCATTAAAAATTCATTAATTTTGGGATGGCTCAGAGCAAGAGTATGATTTTTTTTTTTTTTTTTGCATTTATCTGAAGTCGTCATTAGGTACATCCTGGGAAGAAATATGTCTAACTTTCTCTTTTATTATTGGGTCTAAAAAAGCTGGCAAAGTGCCAGGTACCAAAAATGTACCCAGTTTCATAGAAGGACCCAAATAAATACAAAATACCTCTTATGATGTAATGGTTGAAACATCAAATGCATAAAGTAACAAGATAGAGGGATAGATCACCCTTTGAGACCTACAACTATTTTTGTGGCAAATCCTCGACATTTTACCTTTCCTAAGTGATATACCTTTATGATAATATTGTTCTATACAAGTAGATGTTCATTAAATCTTAAGAGTAAATTGAAGGTTTTTGTATCAGAGCAGAAAAATTCAACCAAATACATACTTTCTAAATGTTAAAACAAATGCCTACAGACAATCATTTATCAAACTACATGGGTTTTCTTTGTGAATCAGCATTACAGAAGATGATGGTGTTTTTCACATTCACTATGGAGCCTCTGAATGCCCAAATGGTTCATATCTGATGATGCTGAAAAGCAAAGAAACTGCATTTTACTTGAATTACTTACATGTTTTGACAGAATTAACCCATAAAGACCCAGCGTTACTTTTGTGCCAGTTCCCAGATGAATTTTTCTCCATTTTAAACCTTTCTTAACTGATTTATCGTCATTTATTCTAATATTATGCTCTGTACTTTACATTTTTAAGTATAAATGAGGTATTGTCTTATCTTTAGCTCACTGATAATGTAGGTGTTCATAAAAGCTCAGTCTATGTAGGTGTTCATAAAAGCTCAGTCTAAAGTTGAGGGTATTATATCAGAAACAGAGAAAACCAAAGAATACGTGACTTTTGAATAAAATATGACATTAACTGAACTTAAAACAACTGTCTCCATCCACTGTTACTGATCCAACTCCATGGGTTTTACTGGTGATCAGTGTTGAAAGATAAGCAACAACACTGATTTCATTCCATTAATATTTTTCGTGTGAGATTAACACATAAAGATCCAGTGTTATTTTTGTGGCCATTCCCAAATAATTTTTTCTCTATATTTAACATTTCTTAAGTGATTTATTACCATGTATTACAGGATATTCTTCCGTATTTGGCATTTTTCCAGTGAAAATCAGGTATTTTCCAGTAATTAACTTATTGGTCATATAGATGTTCATGGTTATTACATCAAAAACAGAGAAAACTTTTTAAGTAAAATCTCTCATTAATTGAACATAAACCCAGTGTGTCCATTCACTGTCATTGATCCAACTCCATGGGTTTTACTGGTGAATCAATGTTGAGGAAGATGACGGTGTTTCCACGGTAACTACAGAGCCTCTGAACGTCCAGATGGGTCATATCTGATGACCATGAAAAGATGACAAACTGCATTTTACACCAATTATTTACATGTATTGATAAGATTAGTCGATCAACAGGTATTAAAAATTTTAGATCAGCAGATGCATTTGGATGCAACTGTTAATGTGTTTTGAAGGTTAAAATGTATGGAGTAAAAGAAAAAAAATTGTCCCAAAAAATAAATAGTTAATAAATCGTATTGCATAGTCACATAAAAACTCTGCTTGAGTGCTGTAATGAAGTATTTGTAGTTTGCTGCTTCTCTCTTTACAAAGAGAAGAGCAGATGAACAACAAGCTGCAGATAAGAAGTGTTGCTTTTTTTGCCTTTCTACCTGTATTTCCCATATTTGTGTGCATGGCTATGAGTGGGTCATCAGAATACTGTAACTTATATGTATTGTGTGATAAGTTATACATCTGATCGGTGGTCTGTCTTTTCAATAGTTAACTTAATGACAAAAAAAATGTAGTGTTGCAATGCTAAGGTGCATTGTTTAACCCATAAAGACCCAAACATCCCCAGCGCCAAAAACATTCACTGATGTAAAATGTTTAATACTGTTGATCCACAATGCATGTAAATAATGGGTGCAAAATACAGTTTCTCATCTTTTCATGGTCTTCAGATATGACCCATTTGGATGTTCAGTGTCTCCGAAGTGAACGTGGAAACACCATCATCTTCTGCAACATTGATTCACCAGTAAAACCCATGGAGTTGGATCAATGACAGTGATTGGAAACATTTGTTTTATGTTCAGTTAATGATAACTTTCGCAGAAAAAATTATATTTTTCTTCAGTTTTCTCTGTTTTGGATATAATAACCCTCAACTTTAATCAGAGCTTTAATTAACACCTACATAATCAGTAAATTAAATACAGGAACATACCTGTTTTTCACTTAAAAGTGGCAAAACACATTGCAGAATATTAGAATAAATGGTAATAAATCACTTAAGAAAGGTTAAAAACACAGAAAAATTATTTGGAAGCTGCCACAAAAGCTGCACTGGGTCTTTATGGGTTAAATTGTCAAACCTTTCCTGTTGAATCACTGAGCGGTCATTGCATTTCAATTTTTTTCATAGAAATAAAATCTGTTCTCAAGTGTCCTCTTCATCGTGAACTTTGGTCAGGATCATTCCCGTCAGTATTATTCACCTACACACCAATTTATCATTGGTTTTTGTTGTAAAATACCAGAAATGATTGATTTATTGAGCTTCTCTTTTCATCTGTTGCTGCTTCAAAAATAAAGTAGAAATGAGAGGGAATGTGGTTGTTGGGAAAAAATGATGACTTTTGTGTGTGTGTGTGTGTGTGTGTGTGTGTGTGTGTGTGTGTGTTTGTGAGTGTGTGTGTGTGTGTGTGTGTATGTGTGGTGTGTGTGTGTGTGTGTGTGTGTGTGTGTGTGTGTGTGCCTGCGTACGTGCGTGCATGTGTGTGTGTGTGTACAGGGTGGGGAAGCAAAATTTACAATATTTTGAGGCAGGGATTGAAAGACAGTGTTTGACCAATTAGTTTATTGAAAGTCATGAGAATTTATTTGCCACAAGAAAATGTACATAATAGAAAATGTTTTTATTCTATGTGTCCTCCTTCTTTCTCAATAACTGCCTTCACACGCTTCCTGAAACTTGCGCAAGTGTTCCTCAAATATTCGGGTGACAACTTCTCCCATTCTTCTTTAATAGTATCTTCCAGACTTTCTCCTAATAGTTTTTGCTCATAGTCATTCTCTTCTTTCCATTATAAACAGTCTTTATGGACACTCCAACTATTTTTGAAATCTCCTTTGGTGTGACGAGTGCATTCAGCAAATCACACACTCTTTGACGTTTGCTTTCCTGATTACTCATATGGGTAAAAGTTTCTGAAAAGGTATGGATAATAGTGTTAGGTATGATTATGACATCAGTATATGTTTGGTTTCAAAACAATTGACGTAGTGCCTGCTGAGAAAAAACAACTAAATGTTCATTGTAAATTTTGCTTCCCCACCCTGTATATATATAAAGTACCTATTTATTTTATAATTTAATACAATGATGAACTTCTTTATTTCTCTTTCATGGGTATTTGATGAGTATCCCTGGTTGCAGGTTTATTAAAAAAAAAACAAAAAAAAAACATATCAAGTAAAATCACACACCTACTAAAAAAAAAAAAAAAAAAAAAAATTAAACAAAAAAAAACATTGAGTAAGAGTCAGACAGAAAACACAGCTACATTTATAACACTTTTGTGCCTCATCCAAACCTCCGTGTTCAGTTATCATCTAAAACCTCCACATTTCTCCACTCTGCAGGGAGCTGTGATAACAGGATCAGTCTGTGGGTTAATGATTTTGGGTGACACTGAGCTTGTGTGTTTGTATGTTTTTGTTTTTTTTTTTTCTTTTAGACTGTGTTTATTTTGCCAGACCACTGCAAAAGACGCAAAACGGTCCAATGCTGAAACTGCCAACCCAATCTCAAGTAAAAATGTTGTCCTTGCCAAGCCAAACCATGGGTACATAAAATTAATCTCGATGTAATTTAACAGTCAAGGGTTTCCATCCAAAGTATCCAAAGTTTTATCCAAAATTTCCATAAACGTTTCTATCCACTACTGTTGTGCAAATCGCAAGAGCTGGTTCTTAGCCATGATCATCATTATAATTACCATGGATTCAAAATTTGTCTGTTACATCTATATGGAGTAAGGATTTCATAAACATAAGAGGGATTTCAACAAACTTCTGTATCTGGATCTTAATCCTTAAATAGTTTGTTTTATAGGTCCATGCAGATATTCACAGTTACTACCTATATCTGTTCCCACTGCACTCATTTTATACATACTACTGAACTTTTCCACCTTTACTGAGCATAAGGAACTTTTTGCAACATTTCAAGTTTTTTACATTTTAAGCCAGCACTCACACTTTCTATGCACAAATCGAAAATGATCAAGCATTCTTTTCTCAAACCACAGATATGCGTAATCTCAACATAATGTCATCGAAGGTTCCTCCACTCTTTTATTTTTAATCAGTAGCCAGGGGGAAGGTGAGGAAGTGGATACAGAGTGCAGAACTTCACTACCAGAGACAGGAGTCTGAATCCCTATTTATGAAAAAGTATCATAGTCATGGTTCCAAAGACATCATGGTTTGGTTTAATACAGCCACATTTCCTTAAAGCTGTGCCGTCAGTGACTTAAAACCAAATCAGAAAAACCCAGTGGTTTAAACATTCTACAGCTAATATATAATAGTGGAAAAAAGCGTTATGTGTTATGCAATCTCACATGTCATCATGGAATACTTGGGGAAACATTTTGTGTTTCAAAATGTGTCAGACAGACACCAGCACATGCAAATGATTTTTTTACCCCAGCCCTCAAAGGGATGGGAAGGGGTATTGTTTTTGGTTCTGTTTGTTTGTTTGTTTGTTTGTTAATACTCTAGCAGCAAAACTATTGGGTGAATTCATACCAAATTGGGTTTATAGATTCCCAGTGACCCAAAATCAATGTCATTTTATATTGGGAAGTAGGCCAAAAAAAAAAAAAAAAAAAGTATGAATTGGAAAAAAAAAAATTCCCATTTACTTACACAGCAAATTTGTGGAGTGAAATAATCTGGAGTTAGGTAAAAAAAGAGTGAAAGAGTTAAATTTCTGGAGTTCATTCTGTAAGTTTAACTCCAGCTTGTGTCTTTGATGGTGTCATTTTTCGGGGTATATTTACCAGGTGTTGAGGAGCATGACTGAACACCATAATGGGTACTGATTTCTGGAGAGTGCAACAGAGAAGACCAGTGTGTTCATGGATGTCATATGAGGCGTCGTATAAGTACCATTTTACTTCTGAAACAAGGCTGGAAGTAACTTTTCTGTCAGCTCTGTCAGTATCATAATGTGTATATTTCTATTCGGACCAACTTGCTAACCAGCTGCTAAAATTAGCTCTTGGTGCAAACTTAGAATGTTGAACATGCTAATTTTAGCTCAGCGGCTTCTTGCATTGTAGTCTTAAGTAATTCATACAATTCATACAAGAGTTGAGAGCAAAGCTATTGAACAAATAGTAACTGTCATGATGCTCTCCTGTGTTGCCACAGACCCCTCCCACAGACTCATTATCAACTTCACCTGCTGGCACCTGTCACACCTGGAGCAGATCTGCATGAGGAGCCCCTAGAAGTGGCTCCTCTGCTCTGGTACGGTGCCAGATCATTGCTGCTGCTGCTGTCACTGCTTCATTCCTCCATAGACGTTCATCCCATTTCACTTCAGAGCCATAACCTGGACACCTGGAAAGCACTTCATGCAAGAGCACTGTATAAGCATCTATATAGCATGTGTTTGAGCACACTTTAAACCTTTCATGTACGAATTATGAGAACCTTAATCAAGATTTTTTCCCTGAGTGTTTTCATTTCTCTTTAAACATGAAAAAAACAATGTGATTGAAAAAATTCTTATAACAAAATAAACAGATAAAATAAATAAAAAGTAAAAAAAAAAATTAAAAATTAAAAAATTAAAATAAATAAATAAATAAATAAATAAATAATAATAATAATAATAATAATAATAATAATCAGCTGGACACCATGCGTTTAATTTTTGAAGCAACGAAACATGTATTTACTGATAAATTGTGTGAAAACTATGGGGGGGCTTGTGATTCTAGGGAGATCTACACAAGGTTACCAATTCATGTCAGAAAAGATACGTAGTGTCTTAAAACTTTAATAAAGATATGTGTAAAAAAAAAAATTTTTAAAAATCCATGAATACACAAGAGAACAGCTGTAGAATAGCTGTCCACTGTAGTGACCAGTATGCATGAAAGGGTTAAAAAAACAAAAAACAAAAAAAAACTTGTCATTATATTATGTTTTTTGAGAGTTTCAGAATTCACATAAAATGAATTCCAGGCGAGTGTTGTGTTTTAGTCTACATGAGATTAGTTTTTGTAACTCCCAGATGAGTTAAATTTTAACTCCTGAAAAGAGTTAAAAGATCAACTCTCTGAAAAGAGTTACTTTAACCCTGTTCTAGAGTGTTTTCAGTGGTCTCACATGTACACTTAAATCGAGTTGATTTTAACTCGCATGGAGTTTATTCTAAAGACCAGAATTTGCTGTGTATAATGGGCAAAATGTCAAACGTCTGTAGCAGCAAAACTATTGGTTGAATTCATACCAGATTGGGTTTATAAATAGCCAGTGACCCAGAATAAAAGTCATTACATTTTGGGAAAAGTAAGTCAAAGTTTAAATTTTTAATGAATTCTTTAAATCTTTTTTTTTTTTTTCCTATTTACTTATTATGGACGACATTTCAAATGTCTATAAAAACACCAATTTTGTTTCAATTTACTTCAAACTTGGTACATATGTGGAGGCAATTGATATGCTGACATCAGCACATGCATAGACATGATGACATCAGCTGGATCGATGCCAAAATAAGCTACAATATGTGTGAGAGACGGGGTTTGTTGTGCCTGGTAACACTTGTTTATTGTTGACAAAAAACAAAACCTAAACTAAATTCTTGACAGTCTGTTTCAACATGTCATGTCCTGGATATGTATATGATCTTCCTGAAACACCCAGTTTTGATCTTGATGGAACAGAGCATGTGCAGAATGGAGTACATGGGTTTGGAGAATGGAATAAAACTTGGCAGTTCAATGACTTCTTTTTTGACTATAACAAATACATGGAGTATCCCAAAAAAATTTTATACCACTGCACTTATATTTTAGGTTCAAACAAATATAATGAGTCCTTTCTTATTTCTTTTTACATTCATTTATTTTTCAGGAGGAGGAGGAGGAAAAGGAGGGATGAGAAGAAGAAGAAGAAGAAGAAGAAGAAGAAGAAGAAGAAGAAGAAGAAGAAGAAGAAGAAGAAGAAGAAGAAGAAGAAGAAGAAGAAGAAGAAGAAGAAGAAGAAGAAGAATCTTTATTCATCAGTAGAAATATTGCACATGGGGACATAAAACACACACTGACACTGACCTTTAACCCATCAGTGGCTGAACATACAGGAAACACCATGTCATGTGCCCGGGGAGCAGATGGGGGCTTTAGTGTCTTGCTCAATGGCACATTATCCAACAGTTTTTCTGCTGGTCTGGAGGAAAGGTGGGGTACACCTTGGACCGACATATGCAGATGAAGAGTAACTCCCTCTGACATTGACACCTCCGGGTGATTTAGATTGACCATTTAACCTATTAATGTGTATGTGTTTGGACAGTGGGAGGAAGTACCGGTGCATTATCATTATCTGACTCTTCAGCAAAAAATGTCCACGCACAAAAACTCTTATATATACATATATTTTTCTATTTTGTTTCCGCATTCATCTCTCAAACCACTTCAGCTCTACTCAAAACTACCCAAAGTTCAAGCATTTTAACCTTTCAAATGCCAATTTGAAAACATGATGTCACGGTTATATAAGGAAAAATCATGTCAAACTCTAAATAGCACTGTTTTTTTTTTTTATTATTTGTAGCTTTTGTGCAGTGCAGGACCTGCACGACAAAAAATGCCAGAGTGAGTTACATTGAAACCACACTGTTGAACCCATAAAGACCCAAACATCCACCAGCGACCAAAATTATCTACTGAACTAAACTGTTTAATACCTGTTGATCCACTAATCCTATCAATACAGGTAAATAATTGGTTAAAATGTAGTTTGTCATCTTTTCATGGTCATCAGATATGACCCATTTGGATGTTCAGAGGCTCCATAGTTACTGTGGAAACACCGTCATCTTCTACAGCATTGATTCACCAGTAAAACCCATGGAATTGGATCAGTCACAGTGGATGGACACACTGGATTTATATTCAATTAATGAGAGATTTTATTTTTAAAAGTTTTCTCTGTTTTTGATTCAATAACTATCTAACTTTAATCTGAGCTTTTGTGAACATCTATAGGATCAGTAAAATAATTACTGGAAAATACCTGATTTTCACTGGAAAAATGCCAAATATGGAGGAATATTCTTTAATAAATGGTGATAAATCACTTGAGAAATGTTGAATATAGAGAAAAAATCATTTTGGAAGGGCCACAAAAGTAACACTGGATCTTTACGTGTTAATCTCATGTGAAAAATATTAATACAATGAAATAAATGTTGTTGCTAATCTTTGACATGGTTTTGACACTGTGATATAAAACAATGCCACATATTGTATGGATAATATCTCATATTTTGTGTTGTCTTTTTAATAAAAACAAGTTGCATCACATATTCCAACTGGCATTTAAAAGACAAAATCCTGAAAATCCTTCAATATTTGGTTGTTTTGAGCAGACATTTAGTGGTTTAAGAAATCTATGCAGGAAAAAAAAAATGCAAAAGACATTGATATATGCAGCTTTTCTAGCAGTTTCTTGTGAGTGCATTTTTGTCTTAAGGGTCCCCAGAGGGTTGTATAGTCTATAATAGGCCTCTAAAAGTAACTGACAACTGTAACACAGCCATAATGAGTCAAATCAAGAAGAAAAATATCCAGAGGGGTCCACAAGGGTTAAAACACTGCTAAATTTAACCTTATATCAGGATTATGTGCGGATATTTCATGCTGAAGTTTTTTTGTTTTTTTTTTAACCTATAATAACAGATGCTTTGGAGGTTATTATAAAATGGAGCTGAAATTGTTCTTTTTAACATTCCGTCATTATTTTATTTCAGAAAGTCTCTCTTGTTGTAGTGCTTTTTTTTCTTTACTTCTTTTTTTATCCCTCTTAGCGCAGTGTTTGTCATCAAGTCCTGTCTCATGAGATTCTTGTCCTCTGCATCCTCACACTTCATTCGCTCTCCTCTGCACCTTTCCCATCAGTCAGCTGAAAAGCCCACGTCACGCCCCCCTCCTCCGCAGAGTCCTGAGACTTGCCCCAGTTCCCAAAATGAAACTCTCATGTTTATCAGCTGTATATGGGATTGAAAAAGGGATGCACACACAGCTGACTTTCTGCAACATCTCTTACCCTTCAGCCACATGGAGGGAATTTAGATCAGAGGAGTGTGAAATTGGAAGCTGAAAAGACACTGATCATGGACATAAATAGTAGAAGATAGTTTGGTTATTTATGGTAATGCATTTTAAAGTGTTTTTAACTAAATCATGTTTCATTTTGCTGTTTGTGGTTGTGTGATGGGGATTCTTCACCCAAACAGCTGAAGCCTTAATACTGGGGAGCAGAGCTTAGATGTGTTAAAAATAGCCGGCGACTGCACTGACCTTCTCTCTCTCTTTTCAGATATTCTGCTGTTTGGGCCAAAGGTTTTTAAATCAGGGCTTTAAGTAAAACATGCACAGATGGAGGTTCCTAATCAGCACACTTGTTTGATCCTATCAGCCAACGTGAAAGATAAAGATGAAAGACAGCAGGTTGGGTGTTGAACTCCCTTTTAGACAAAGATAAGAAAGCATGCCTTGCCTTTGTCTTATATGTGCGATAACTAAAAAGCTGAATCCTTACGACTGCTGAGTCGAATGCACGGGTCTCTGATGCAGGTTTGACTCAGCAGGATGTTCTTTTTCCACTTTATGGAATGATGCGCTGAGATAATTACATATTTTGGATTATGCTTGCTCTAAACAGTGAAACAAAAAGAGACATTTTTCTCTGCTGGTTTATTTTTGGTATTGCTCTTTCCCATCTCTGCACCGCACGCTGGTACACATTTTGGAGAAATCAAATTTTCCACTTCAACTACGACATCTGTAGCAAGGTTTTTGCCCTGTGGTTCACTCATTTTGCCTCATAGGAAGTCTGTGATTTGGTTTCATCTGTAAATCTGAAGTAAAATTAGACATTAGAAATTTTTAGGCTTACCTCTGTTGTACTTTTTTTAATATGTGTAAGTCCAATGTGTAATTTAACAATCTTTTCCTTAATGTGTCTGATGTGTAATGTTTTTTTTTTTTTTTATTTTAACACTTGTCTTGTACTTGTCTGTGTTTAGGTATTTTTGCATATATATATATATATATATATATACATATATATATATATATATATATATATATATATATATATATATATATATATATATATATATATATATATATATATATGTATGTGTGTGTGTGTGTGTATGTATATATATATATATATATATATATATATATATATATATATATATATATATATATATATATATATATATATATATATGGGTTTTTTTATCGAACATTTATAACCCTGTGCTACCTTATAGGGTACTATTTTAACATCTATCCAGGGACTGCAGGTAATAAATACCCATTAGGCTAACTCACATTATTTACAGTAATGTGAATTAATGTACAATGTCCCTGTTAAATATACAAAAAAATAAATAAAACAAGTGGTCTCAAGCACAACAAATCCGGCCCCTGCATGTATTGTAGCTTATTTTGGCATCGATCCAAATGATTTCATCATGTCTATGCATGTGCTGATGTCAGTATATCAGTTGTTTCTATATATGTGCCAAGTTTGAAGTAAATTGAAACAAAATTGACGTTTTTATGGACATTTGAAATGTCGCCCACTATAAGTAAAAAGAAAAAAAAAAAAAAAGATTTAAAGACTTCATTAAAAATTGAAACTTTGACTTACTTTTCCCAAAATGTAATGACATCTATTCTGGGTCACTGGCAATCTATAAACCCAATTTGGTAAGAATTCAACCAATAGTTTTGCTGCTACAGACATTTGAAATGTTACTCATTATAAGTAAATGGGGAAAAAAAGATTTTAAAAATTCATAAAAAATTTTACGTTTGACCTACAGTTCTCAAAATGTAATCAGATCTATTTTGCGTCAGTGGCAATCTATAAACGCAATCTGGTATGAATTCAACCAATAGTTTTACTGCGAGAGTGTTAACAAACAAACAAACAAACAAATAAACAAACAAACCGATCCAAAAACAATGCCCCTTGCCACCCCTTTGGTGGGGTGGAGTAATCAAATAGATTTAAAACAAGGAGGTGAGCAAATGTTTAATTTGTAGATTGCATCTGTTTATTTATTTATCTGAAATAATCATCAGTAATGTACCCTTTTCTTTTCATAAAGTGCACCTAAAGCTTTTCTTATTATATTTTCTATCTCTTTGTAATAACATTTACTACTACAACCATCACTATACAAAAAGAAAAAAGCTTTTTTACTAAAAGTAAAAAAAGCTAAACAACTAAAGCAAGAGTGAATTCCTCGGCCTGACAGCTTCAGTACCTCCAGCTCGGTTGTGTTTTAATAGACTCACTCAGCAATGAAATGCCCTGAAGATGAATCTGCCCAGATTAAAGACCTCATCATTCACTGTTGCATGGCATATAAGCTCCAGGTCAGTGATGAGCATTCCTCCGTGAATCTTTTAAGCATGTACCTGTCATCCACATTGTGTCAACTTTAACAGGTTCAGCAGTGATGCTCTGCTCAACGCAGACAACCACAATAAAATCAACTTGGAGAATTTTAATTCATCTGAACAGGAGAGGAGTCTAATTACATTTACTGTCATATATTTATACTTGTACTCATATTTGACAAACAAAACTAATTAAAGTCCTGTTATGGTGGCACAAAGATGTAACCAGGATCTGTTTTGCTCAGAAGCAGGACTCACAGTTATATGAATGTGGGGTCTGTTGAAATACAAGTGGTTCCACCTGTTTTATTGAAATATTCATTTTACTTTCAGAACTGTCAAACCCTTATTTAAAAGATGATGAATTATGAGAACAGGAGACTTTGACATAATTCACTAACTTATAACAATATTCCTTAATTTATTCTCATTTCGCTCTTATAAAATATAACACAGCCACAAGTTGAGTTCAGGAGAAAAGCTTTGTAATAGAGGTAGAGAAGTGATGAACAGAGGATGGAGGCTCAGACTGACAGACGGTGGCGACATGAGAAACATACAGACCAGAGAGAGATGGTTTTAATGGGCAAGTGGGTCAAAAACTAACAGCCAAGGTAGAAAACAGATGAGAGAGGTAAGGGATGGAGCAGAGGGTAACAACGGGGGTAGGCGGCAGGCGGCAGGCGAAGGTCTGGTAGCAGGTTGGGTCATTACAATTAGACTCGCGGAGAAGCCTGGCTGAACCGCTTGACACCAAAGATAAAACAATCTGGTGTGGAGCATGGGAACGTGGCAGGTATGCATGCTGTGGCTGATGAGAAACAGGTGAGCAATCACAGCCAGGAAGTGATTACTGGAGGGAAAAGGAGCTGACAAGTGGCATAAAGTGAGGACAGGAAGGAGGTGGATCTGATGAACCGTGACGGAAAAACAGTGAACACAGAATATGGAATGAGCTCATGATACTTCCACAAATACACATCAGATGAATGTTCAATTTAACTTCGTCTCCAATTACACAAAGAGAGACACTGGTTTGATTTTGTAATCGTCAGTGCGCTATTTCATTTCCTTGTATAACCTCTGAATAACAGTGGATAATCAGAGAACGATTTCTGGGACTATAATGGGAGGTTTAATCTTCACATGGCATACAGCTGCTTTACTTCCACGGCCTCACCCAGGCACAATGTTGTATTCTCAGCAGAAAATGGCACACTTTCAATAAGTTCCTCTGAAATCTGAAATATCATGTTTCTGAAATGGTGTGCAAAAGCTCAGAGGGAGAAACGTGTCTTTGTCAAAACAGGCATTTCCTGGATTGCTCTGGTGTCCAGTCATCTGTAACGCCTGCTGTGCAAATTTTATGGGCTTTAAATTGCACCTGAATCTATGCCAAACCAGTACCTGTGAAGTGAAGGTGCAATAATGTCAATACAGGAACAGAAAAAAAACACCCTGCCACAGGACCAAGGTTCTGGAGCTTTTCTGAAGCTTTTTGTCAGAACAAAATCTCCATTAGCAGATGAATTATGACATGTCATGGATTTTCATTTTTTCAAAACACCTTAAGGACTTCACCTCTTTGTAAGATTACAAGTGATCACTATAAACCTAACTAAAATTCAACAATGATGTTTTCACCTCAACATGAACATAACTTTTTCTCTTGGATTGATCCTTGTTAAGTAATTGTATCCATTATCATTGTATAACTGAAATTCAGCTGCACTGACTTTTGTTAGAGAAATATGACATTAGACTGTTCTCTGTAAATACCAGGTGTCCAGACCACAAGTCATGGATGGGTCATGATGATATATCCCATGAGAAAGCACCCAGGATATGTCTACCATTTCTTCTCTATCTACATGTTGTCTGTCTCGTGGTGCCGGTTTGAGACCAGAGCAGCCTGTTGTCCTTGGGGAGATCAGGCCATAGGGTAGGTGGGAGAAGAGTACAAATGTGGTCACTGAACCCATGCATCACCGTGTTTTGGATACCTAAGCCAATGGTGAACTTGATCAACGTCATTATGTTTGTACACTTGGACCAATGGTTGTAATATTCATGTTCTTTTATAAGATCTTAAACTTCCTGGTGTTAGTCAGTCAGCTGCTGCATCTCGCTATATGTACTTGACTCCTTGCAGGTAAAATCTTCTGATTCCAGAATCCAGCGACTCCGTCTTTTGTCTCAGCGTGTATCACAGAATTTTTCTATCAACTTGTTTGGCTTTGAATGCATCTGGATAATTTAAAGGCGCTATATGTAATATTTCCTCCTTAAATGCTCAAATATGGCCTCAAATTATCTTCCTGAAGTCCTGAGAATCTGCCATAGATGCCAGTGTACTGGACTGTAGACATATGAACTGCATTTCTTCATATGGTGTGACAGATTTATGTGACCACTAGAAAGAGTAGTGAGTCACTCTGCCGGTCTCACATGGAGACAAAAACTAACACCAAAGACCCTTTGACCAAAGTGTCCGAAAATGTCCAGATGGGATGGGAACCACTGAGAAACAACTTTTAGAGTCAAAGAAAGTGACTCGGTGATGAAAGTTTTAAGCGCTGTTGTTGTTTTTACCACTGGACACAACTCTAAATGAAAAGAATGGATTTCTACACGTGAGTCTGACTATGAAGCTTATGAATGTTTAAAGTTAGTATATGATGTTATTATCTTTGTGGAATTCATCGTTTCTTGATCCATGGTTCAGACCTAACTTGGACAGTTCAGACCTTTTTTGGACGATTCCAAATTGATCTTTAGTTCAGCTACTGACAGCACAAACCACACAGAAAACTGAGGTGATTTGTGGTTTTAAGGATGTGAGCTTTTTATTGCCCTGCCGGAGGGGAGTCAAGTGGTACTGTTTTTGGTTTGGTGTGTATGTTAACACTCTAGCAGCAAAACTATTGGGTGAATTCATACCAAATTGGGTTTATAGATTACCAGTGACCCAGAATAGATATGATTACCTCCGTCAGGAGGTATTGTGATCACTTTGCTTTGTGTGCCTGCGTGTTTGTTTGTTAGCAAGAGAACTCAAAAAGTTATGAACGGATTTTCATGAAATTTTCAGGAAATGTTGATACTGGCACAAGGAAGAAATGATTAAATTTTGGTGGTGATCGAGGGTGGGGGCAGATCTGTCTTGGCGGAGGTCTGCCCTCTCCGAGTGCTTTTCTTGTTACATTTTGGGAACAGTAGGTCAAAGGTAAAACATTTTTATTAATTTTTATTTATTTATTTTTTTCCCCATTTACTTATAATGGCCAACATTTCACATGTCTGTAGCAGCAAAACTATTGGTTGAATTCATACCAAATTTGGTTTATATATTGCCTGTGACCCAGAACAGATGTGGTTACATTTTGGGAAAAGTAAATAAAAGTCTAAATTTTTTATGAATTTTGTAAATCTTTTTTTTTTTTTTCCCATTTACTTATCATGGCCAAAATTTCAAATGTCTACAAAAACATAAATTTTGTTTCAATTTACTTCAAACTTGGCACATATATAGAGGTAATTGATATGCTGACATCAGCACATGCATAGACATAACGGCATCAGCTGGATCGATGCCAAATAAGCTACAATATGTATGAGGGGCGGGGTTTGTTGTGCCTGGCACCACTTATTTGAAGGAGAATGTAGTGTTGATTTATTGGTGATACCTCTAAGAGTGCTCTGGTGCATGTCCCTACTGTTGATAGTTTAGAACATCATACCTACTTATAACTCCTTTAACCCATAAAGACCCAAACATCCACTGGCGACCAAAATCATCTACACAGTTAAACGTTTAATACTTGTTGATCCACTAATCCAATATATATATATATTGGTGTAAAATACAGTTTGCCATCTTTTCATGGTCATCAGATATGACCCATTTGGACGTTCAGGGGTTTTGTAGTGAACATTGAAACACTGTCATCTTCTACAACATTGATTTAGCAGTAAAACCCATGGAGTTGGATCAATGACAGTGGATGGAGACAGTTGTTTTATGTTCAGTTAATGATACATTCTGCAGAAAGAATCACTTTTTTCTGTTTCTGATATAATAACCCTCAATTTTAATCTGAGCTTTAATAAACATCTGCATGATCAGTAACTTAAATATAGAAAATGCCTGATTTTTGCTGAAAAAACACCAAATAAAGAACATTATATGACAATAAATGGTGATAAATCAGTTAAGAAATATTAAATATGGAGAAAAACCATTTGGGAACTGCCACAAAAGTAGCACTGGGTCTTTGTGGGTTAAAAGACACTTATGGAGACAAATTTTAGTCAGTGACTGTTTAATAACAGTCATCAGGCTTTAAGACACGCAAACTACTAATTGTATAGTATTATTAAAATAACTCTCATCTTACTGAACTATATTTACCCCAAAATCAACTAAAGCAGTGAAAAGGTTAAATTATTTATTGAGGGAAATAAATTACATTGCATCATTTTTTAAAGAGGAAAAACAATGACATGCAAACAAATACAATAGAGCACATTTTCTGAGGTATGGGGAGATTTACAACATAAATAAACAGAATAAACACTTCACTGAGAACTTGCAAGTACAATATTAAACAGTTTTAAGTATTAAATATAATCTCAGACACAGAAAGCAGTACAATTCACAAAATATTAAAGATATATTTTCAACAGCTTTGTCTCCACTCTTTGTGTAACACAGAGATGGTGCTCAAAGGTACATTCATGTACATCATAAATAACATTATTCAAAAGGCCATCATGGTTGATAATCATGTTAAAACATTCATTTTTGTAATAAAAGTACATCACAGTCTTTTATACTGCACACAAAGCACTACAAATTACAGTTTAGAATAGTTTTCATTGAATTAGCAATGATCAGAAGACACTGCGGCGATAATTTTTAAAAGATATCAGAGAAAAATAAATAAAACCTCTACACACAGCACTGAGATAACACAAAAGACAAATCTGATCAGTATAGATATTTTTTGATCACAGTTATTGAGTAATTTATTGTCTGTAATCACATTTAGTTTGCTTTGCCACAGAAAATAATGACAGAAAATCATTATCACACCATTAAAACACAGTAGATTAAGCAGCTGCATGTGTTCTAACTGGTGCCTTCAACTTGTCAAAGTTCTTCTTTATACCCACAATAATGTTGACTGGAAATACAGGTGGGATTATGTCTCTGTACATTTATAGCACGCACTGAATTTCAACCTAAATACTGTGCGATGTGTTGCATTATTCAGTCCTGGTAAAATACTGTGCAAGTGAAATGACACGCATCACCCTGCTGTGTTTTATCAGATCCTCATCAATGCCATCCCAGATTCTATGCGAACAAATTGTAAGAAATTGAACAGACCATGGATGAGTCATAATACACCATCGATTAGAGACACAAGTGGAACAAAGGGAACAAATTCATTTGGCAAGAGAACATAGACTCTACGGATGTTCAATACTCTAAAGCAAAACTACTGAACCAGCTGTCACATCTAGAAAAAGACTGATAGAGAGCAGATATTTTCTTTTTGAGGTGCTTTAAACCATTATATCTGGCTTACTGGGATGACTGGCCTTGAGCCACTTGGAGTGCTGTTGTTGACATTGTTCTCCTCTATGTTTGCACTGGGCCTACCTGAGGCCTTTTGCCTGCGAGATGACAGACTGGTCATGTGTATGAGGCAGGTGTTGTTCTCTAGATCACTCTGTGTGTTTGATATTCGAAAGCATCTTTTGAGACCCTGGTGCAGATGAATGGTAAACAGACCATAAGTGATGGGGTCTAGACATGCGTTGAAGAGGCCAAAGATAAACAACATGTGAGTCAGAGAGTGAGAGACTGTCTCTTCCATTTTCTCGGGGAACAACCAATACCACAGGCCTAACAGGTAGTACGGAGTCCAGCAAATGATAAATGATGTCACGATGACAATGCTCATCTTGAGAGTCCTCATCCGAGCTTTAGGGATATTGTTATGGGAGCGACGTAGATGAACATCTCTAGACAGCACTAGGAGACAAGAAAACACTCAATTCACACAGTGGCTCAGTATCCTTACTTAGACTGAAGGTATACATGGTACGTACACGTACTGCGGCTGGAGATCTCAATGAGGATTCGTGTGTAACAGAAGATCATGATGGCCAAAGGTAGAAGGAAGAGGCACACGAAGGTGAACATGTTGTAGAGGGTCTCCTGCCAATGCTGCACAAAACTGCCATGGGTGGTGCACTGGGTGAAATTCTCAGGGACTGTGATGGTCACATTGTGAAATATAAACATCTGTAAAAAAAAAAAACAAAAACAAAAAAAACCCATTAATAAATAATGAATAACATCGCATTGCATCTAAAGCAGAAATATGGAGAGTGATGGTCACTAACGATCATAATGGGTAGTGGGCTTTACCTGCTTTACATTGACCAATAATGATGTGATGTGAAGTACAATTCTAAATGGAGGTGCCTACAGTTCACAACTAATAATTTTGAGTTAAATATAAGTCCTGGTCTCAGGTATGTGTTAAATATGGTCCAATCAGTCACTATAAATGTTCTCATTGTGTGTCATTGTGTAGGTCTGTTATTTGAGCTGGTTTTGTTCATTTAGACCGGGGGTGGGCTCATGTGGCTCTTTCATCCCCCTCCTGCGGTTCTCTGTGGCTTTGGGAACACGAATAAAGAGTATGAGTATTTCATTTAAATTAATTTTATTTTAGTTTGTTATTTTTATTTTTTATGTGATTCTAAATTTAAAGATTATGGTGATCTTATTACATTAAAATAAAATGTGTTTAATTTTTTGTCGCTCGGTAAAATAATAGTAAAAGGTTTAAACCATCAGTTCCAATTGTTAGTTGATGAGGTTAAAGCCTGTGTTCTGATAAGGGATGTGTTGGTCGCGAACGCAACAGCTCTTAGAGCCGGCTCTGTCAAGTGAATGATAGGCGCTGGCTCCTACCTGGGAGCCGGAGCCATGTTTTTCTCAGTTTTTTTTCTTTTCAGGCTGCACAAATTCACTCTACTGCATTATGTCTACTGCACTGAACAGAGCTGTGTTGGCGCTGTCCAGTGCTGAAGCTGTTCAAAAGGCACAGGTAACCATAGCGCTGTCCAGTGCTGAACCTAATAGAGGTAGGTTTTCTTTAAGATAAGATAAGATAAGATAAGATAAGATAAGATAAGATAAGATAAGATAAGATAAGATAAAATTTTCCTTTATTGATCCCACAATGGGGGAATTCCCAGTGTTATCAGCAGCATGAAACATACACATAAACATACACGTACACGTAAAAACAGTCATACAAATTTAAATAAAAAGTGTTTTAAAAAAAAAAAGGGTTTTATACATAGCATTAAGGTAAAAAACGATATATGCAGTCTTATATTCATTTTAGTTGTCAAAAGAGTTTTGTGACTCCCAGTGTTGTTGTTTCATCCAAATGGCTCTGAGTGTTTAAGTTTACCGACCCCTGATTTAGACAGTAAATTTCATTAGAGTTACATTATTTTGACCTATTTTAAAGGGCCTAAAACTCTATTTGCAATTTTGTTGTTAATCTTTTTTTTCCCTCAAGTAAATCTTTCTTTCTTTCTTTCTTTCTTTCTTTCTTTCTTTCTTTCTTTCTTTCTTTCTTTCTTTCGATGTTTCTTTTTTTTTTTTTTTTACTTTAACCCATAAAGACCCACTGATACTTTTGTGGCAGTTTTATTTTCTAAAGTGATTTACCACCATTGATTGTAATATTACCTTCCTTATTTTGCATTTTTTCAATGTACAGTCGCAGAAAAAATTATTAGACCATCAAAAGTAATCAAAAACAATGGTTATGCAATCAAGTACTAACTCTTGTGTGTATCATGTGACTAAACTAAAATTAAAATCAATAAATAAAATTTGATTGATTGAGTGATTTAATTGGTTTTCCCCTGTAAGTCGCTTTGGAAAAAAGCGTCTGCCAAATGCGTAAACATAAACATAAACATAAAACAGACAGAAAAAGAAAACATGGAATGCCTAAAAGCACTGTTTTTGGCAGTACAATGCCATAGCTATTGATGTAAGAACTGAAGTGATTTTAGTTATTATCAAGAAAACCATGGAAATGGCTAGATATCAGCTCTTAAATTAAATGATCTATTTTTGTTGTTATCATTATATTTGTCCAAACAAATGTACCTTCAGTTGCACCAGGCATTAAAATGAACAAGAAATTGAAGAAAACAAGGGGTGGTCTAATCATTTTTTCCACAACTGTAAATCATGTATTTTCCTGTATTTAATTTGCTGACCATGTAGATATTCATAAAAGCTCAGAGTAAATAATAATAATAATAATGGATTAGATTTATGTAGCGCTTTTCTATGAATGCATACTCAAAGTGCGTACAGTGGAGCCATTATTCATTCACACTCTGGTGGTGGTAAACTACATATGTAACCACAGCTGCAACTCCAACCACCACCAAACATTCATACGCATTCATACACCAGTGTGAGTAGCAGCACCGGAGGCAAGGAGGGTGAAGTGTCCTACCCAAGGATGCAAGAGCACATTAGCAGGACAGAGCGGGATTTGAACCGCCTACCCCTCGGTTATTTGACGACCCGCTCTACCTCCTGAGCCACAGTTATTAAACATTTTAGATCAGTTTGGGTTAAAACTGTGTTCATTATCTTCACTGCTCGGTCCATGACAAACACATTTTCTAAAATGTCAAAAGTCTGTACAACTACTGTACAGTATAAACCCTTTTAATAAAATAGGACACTAGACCTTTCAACCTCTATGACTCTGTTTCATAAGGTCAGCTAGCCGCTACAGCACACACGTTCATCTCGTTTTTCCTTCAGTTTGAGCATCACTGTTTTAGGTCTTGTACATTTTTATGGTAGAGTCCCTGTTTGTGAAGATTAGACTCCACCTGAGCTGCCCTTTGTCACCGATTCTGTTCATATTTTATTTTATGTGTCAGGTTCAGTGGCCTCAGGATTGCCTCATCCTTTGGGAGATGATGTCGTCATGCTGGGTTCATCAAAGTGCAAACCTGCACTGGGGCAGTTAGAAGCCGAGTGAACAGGAGGTGGGATGAGGATCAACACCTCTGAGCCTGGATCTCTGATTTGAGTGGCCATGGATGGGTTACTGCCTCATTTTATGGAACATTCTATGGATCTTGTTCACAAGTGAGGGAAGGGTTGACCAGGATGGGTCTGTGTAGCTTTGGTATTGATGTGGATGCTGTACTGGCCTATTATGATAAAAATAAAAAGTACACTGTAAAAAATGCAGTGTCAATTTTTCAGAGTCAAGCTATTTTAACCTAGACAGAGTATTTTTAGCTCTATGGAGAGTTAACCAGCTCTAACAGTAGAGTTAAAAGTCAGTGTAAAGTTCTGCACAGATGCAGTGTAAAATTCAACTCTACAGAGTGCCGCATTGCATTGTGGGTACTGGACATTTTACTCATTGTGTTCTATTTTATGTGCAGGGGTACAACGGGGGTTTTGTGTTCACGTTTATTTAGGTTAATGTGTTTGTTTTACAATGTTTATTGTCCTTTTTATGTTTATTTTTTATCTTTTATTAATATGACACCATTAGTCAAACCTGTAGGCAGAACAATGCGTTACCTGTTTGTCGCTATAAACTTATTGTCAACTTACAACAGGCAAGACTAAACTTGTACAGGGTTACATGCTCACGCTATGTCTTGTGTTCTTACATATGTCAATTTGATATATTGACCAAAATGCGACCCATATTGTCCTAAGAACGTTACCATTCACTAGAAAGTCAAAGAAATCTAGTGAAATAAAGGAAATTTATCTTGAATCATTAACCACTGACCAATATGTGATTAAACTTAAGACTTAAACTTTCTAAATTAGAAAAATATTTCAAAAAAACAGTATCTGGAGTGTTAGAAACCCATGGAGCATATTTTCACTTTTTAAATTGTTACTGTAACAATAATACACTTAATCTACCAATACAAACCAAAGAGTCACTTCAAGAAATCTCTACAATTATTTCACGACCCCCACCTTGGGAACCCCTGCAATTCTACATTAATCCAATATCAGCATAGGGTACAAATTTATGAAGAAAATAACACTGCAGAGAAAAAAAATATCAACACATTATAGAGTCATTTCATTCATACACATTTCATTGTTAATTTTGACATTGAATTGAGTAGAATTAACTCTGAAAAATTTGACACTGGCCATAGAGTAAATTTTACTCTATTTTTGAGTTGGACCAAACGTTGTCTGAAACAGAGTTAAATTCAACTCTCTAAGAGTTATAAATTGGCACTGTTTTTTTGTTTGTTTGTTTGTTTTTTTTACTGTGTCAAAGGCTTTATGTAAGATCTCAGTTCACAGGCTGATCTATGTTCCTGCTCTGGGGAGAAGATGTGGGTAGTGACCGAAAGAACAAAACTGCAGATATAATAAGTGGAAATAGGTTTTGTCCACAGGGTGACTGAGCCCTCACACAAAGACAGGATGAGGAATTCAGTTGAGGTGATGGAGCATCTGGTTGGGATTTCTCCTGGAAGCCTCCCTGGTAGGATTTTCAGGTACGTTCAACCAGGGGAAGGCCTTGGGGCAAACCCAGGATTTGTTGGAAGGGATATAGCTTTTGGCTGGCCTGGGAAATCCTCAGATTCCACCCCCTGGAAGAGCTGGAGGGGATCCCCAGGGGAAAGGGATGTCAGGGTTTTCTGATGAGGCTGCCGCAACCTGGACTGGATAAGTGGAAGAAGATTGCTGGGTGGTTTATGTCCTTTGCAAGTATGATCACTTCTGTAGGTGTTTTATACAACATCACGACAGGTGGCGAGATAGGAAGAAAGAAAAAAATATTTGCAGATACTAACATATGCGCATATGTGTATCCAAATATTTATATATGTAAATAATAGAGATACATACATACTCAGCAGCAAATGCTACTGAAAAAAGGCGCTGATAGAACAAACCAAAGAAAACCAGAAAAAACAAGGAGTATATGATGAAAATACAATATATATTGATTTTGGCCACTTAGAATCTGAACATTTCCAGCGCTATGCTATAAAGTGCAATAATTGAGCAACGTGCTCCTACCAGCGGTCGCTAAATAAAAGCTTGATTTAGTATTTTTTATTGGACAGGAGAAAAAAAATCAAGTCAATATTTATTCCACAATCCCTATGAGCAATTCATCCTCATGAAATTCTGCACCAAGCTAGGGGTCAATTTCACACTATTAAACAAAATAAAGTTCAGGAATTGCACTTCTTGCTGACAAATGAAGACGCCCAACAGAAAAACCTAAGGCTTTGGTTTTCTGTTTGAGCACACAAATTAATTTGACTCATTAAAGTGACTTCAAACCCCACAAATACTCAGCATACAGCCAATAATTTAATCTCCTGTGATTTTACGGGTCTTCATAATCCACTGCTGTGAGTCACTTCATTAAAAAAAAAAAAAAAAGACAAAACATTTCAGTGCAGCACAGAAATTATATTAAAGCCTAATATACAAGGCTGCTTTCCACAAATTGTTTAATTTCTACACCTTGTACGTCTTTGAAATTAAGGTGTCTCAGGTTTTTAATGTGCGATTGTGCTAAAATGTTTTAAAAGAGACACGGTGTCAGTTAAAGTATATTGGACAGACTTCACGGAGGAGCAAAGTCAAACCCTGGGGCTAAAACATGAGTTGAATTTTGAAAGCAGCTCGGAGCCTCTAAGCAGAGAAAATAGAAAAAGCTGCGCCATGGCCCCAGGTTATTTCTCTCTATCAAGGCATTTAGTGCAGTTTGCTTCAAGCCTTCAGATATTACGAAGACAAATAGATTAGAAGGACTGAGCTTGCGAACAGCTGAGCCACTGACAGTCAAACAGGAAGTCAGTCAGCTTTCATGTCCACTTGAGGGCATGTTTGTACTTCTACTGTGTATTTGTAGGGTTTTGTGCATTATTATAAGACTGTTGATTTTATATGTTTCATGTGGAAACTATTTTGATAAACAATCAACAAATGACAGAATGAAAGCAATGAGTCATCGGATTTGGCTGAATACATATCAGTTGATTTATCATGCATCTAAAATTACAATCAAAAACTGTGAATCGGAGCGAATGAATAAAAAGGCACAGTTGCATCTCCTCATTTCAGAGGATGACCAAACAGATTTCTGAACTGCATTCATTTAAAAGGCATTGAGTTACAGGAAAACCTTCTATGTAAATGAGCTGCCACAGGAACCAGCCTTAGGGTTATGAACCCTTCATTACTCCGGAGTTCATCCTTAAAACCTACGGGGAGGGCATTCAAGAGGGTACTTTTACAGATGTTTGATGGGCTTTAACCCTTTTTCTGTTTGCAAACACTTCTCATTCAGGCTGCCTTCAGACTGCAGCAAAAAGTGTCTCAAATCTTTGCTCATATGTAGTGGCTTTTCCATTGGACATCTGTGCAAAATTTTACCGACATTTACTAAATGTCGACAAAACAGAAGCGCGTAATGTTGGTTTTTCCATTAAATTACAAATGCAATGATTTGCGTATTTATTATTGTGAGATGACATAAGAAGTCATTCCATAAACATGGTGACAAATGTAAATATCATGTTGGTTTACAGATATATTCATTATTCTTAGGGATGCACTGATACTGATATGAGTATTGGGCATCGACTCCGATACTCAGTGTGTGTACTTGTATTCGTACTCGTAAAAGATATCTGATACAAATGCACCAATACCACTTACGGCCGTGTGACATTCACAGTTCATTGCAACAGGTATGAGCAAGAGGAATAATGTGTGGGGAGTGTGAAGAGTGTGGAGATTTTTCAAAATAAATGACAGTGATAAAAGTAACGCTGACTGCAAGTAACGTTACAGACACAGACAGATACAGATGGAGCGTTCGGTCCGTCCTCTGCGTACATTCCATCTGTTTTCCAGGTGCTGGTGGATGCGTACCCAGACAGAGAATACCACCAGGAGTACGGAGCGGTGTGGACCGCCGCCAGGGGAAGTGAAAACCAAACTTATCACTCATTTCTCTTTTCTCTACCTGCTGAAGCTAAGCTATTAAACCTTACCAGTGAAAACTCTGCAATATTAGTATCACATTAGTGTTGCCTCTGTCGTCTCCATGTTTGTTATTACTGACTTTCTTCTTCTTCTAAAAAACTTTACTCTTCTTCGTGGTATTTGTCCAGTATGGTTAATTCAGAGTGGCGCCCCCTGGTGGATTAATTGAGAAACGCTCATTCCAACACATTAAATGTCAGTAGCAGCACTTTGTTCCAGTCAGACTAATGACAACGACAATAAAGCACATTTACTAAAGGAACTAAGAACTGGAATGGGATTATTAAGTACTCGTATTGGTACTCGGTATTGGCAAGTACTCAAATGTAAGTACTCGTACTCATCCTCGGTCTGGAAAAAGTGGTATCAGTGCATGCTTAATTATTATTATATATTACCCCTCTATCCCTTACTAAATAAAAAAAAAGATTCGGTTTTCTGGTGTGTCCACATACACCGCGCCATGTTTCTTTTAAAACTCTTCTTCTTTGCTTGCTGTAATGTCCATCAACATCCATTTTTTTTTAAATTCATGTGACACTAGTTGTGGAAAAAGGTCTTTCTATTGCAGTTTTGCGTGATATACCAGTTTCAGTATGCTCAAAAAATTACCTTTTGCCACCACGAAAACTTTTCATTGAAAAACAAGGGTTTTGGCAAAATTGTTGTTTGTCTGTTAGGCAAATTTTTTAGAAAAATTTGAAGGTCAATGGAAAAGTGACTTGTGCCTCTGGCTTGTTTTTTCCATCACAGTGTGAACAACACAAATCTCATGGAGTCTGACCTTTTCAGTTCTGATTTCACTGGCTTTAAAATGTGTTAACTGAATACCTAGTGTGAACACACAACAGATGCATTAAGGATTGATCACCTACAGAGATACTGGGAGAGACTGAAAGAGCGAGTTAACATCCTCTGTGTGCTATGGCAACAGCTTCATACAAAGACATATTATGAGTACTTGATATAAGATGCCTGAGCACAACTGAACAATGCTTCACCACTTTTTTGTCTGTGGTTTGGATAATCCAGGGCTGTTTCTCGCAAACTAGACGGATTCTCAGGCCCCCAAACCACCAGGGGGCCCCAAAGCTGCATGTTCAGCCTCATCTGAGGAGAATTAAAATAAATGTAGGATATAAATAAAATAAACTGCAAGGATAATCTGTGGCTGGTGTTGTTGTGGCATTGTTATGGAGGTAAGGTCATATTCGTTGGACTGCACTGTCACACAGTTAGTGACATAGCAGGTGGCAGGTATGATGGGAATGATTGACAGCTACCCACCTATCATTCCCGTTAGCGAGAGTGTTAAACAAACCAAACACTGTAATGGCATCAAAAAGAATTTATCTCAGGGGTTGTTAAAATAAACATTTTTTATAAACACTTAAAATCTGTTTTATTTATTGACATATAGAGGATTATTGTTTTCTTTGAATTACAGTATTTTATCACTTTAACTTACCTGAGTGGTTCAACTTAAGATGTTTAATTTTAACTGTAGCCTGTTTTGCTCATGAAGCATAACAGATTGTGGCATCTTAGTAGACCATCTAAAGCAGAGGTGTCCAAACCCGGTCGTTCAGGGCTGGTATCCTGCATGTTTTAGGGGCTTTCACACTGCGTACCCGAGTCCGCACCATACTTGCATACGTTCACATCTTTCCCACAGATATTGCGTTCACAAGCACGAACCACGGCCCCTACCCGCATATGAGTGGGTGTTACAGGGCTGAAGCAGTAGGTGGTGATGTGGAAGGAATTCTGTCGCTATCCAACAAACGTGGAAGTCAGAAGAAGACAAACCCTTACCTATCTGTTAGCCTGTTTAAGGTCAAAGTGAAGAAGAGCGACCTTGTCCCTGATATATCACCGGGTGGTTCGGTCAATAAGACTGGCCCGTGCCGCATGAGTCCGAGGTTATTTCAGGAGTTAACAGGAGCGCTGTCTATGGTTTTGTGGTGATTAACCCACTTCCGCTGGCGGAGTGGTGGTTAGGTCATTTCTGGTCTCGGGCAGTGATCGCTTTCACACGACAACACATCGTACTGAAGTCCATGCAGTCTGTACCCAGGACTACCTTCTCAACTGGACTCGGGTACGGTACTCGAGCACGGAACGTTTGCATTCACACTGATAAAAATAAGTGGACTTTGGGGTCCAGCGTACTCGGATACAGACTCGAGTACACTGTGTGAAAATGCCCCTAGATGTTTCCCTCTTCCAGCACACCTGGAAGCCATTACATCATTAACAGGCTACTGCAGAGTTTGATGGTGAGCAGATCATTAATTGAACCAGGTGTGCTGGAAGAGGGAAATATCTAAAACATGCAGGATACCAGCCCTCAAGGACCAAGTTTGGACACCCCTGATCTAAAGGGTTTAGGAATCTCTTCATTGTAGTTTGACAAACTAGGTGCCCCCCCTAACAGCATCTTGTTTAGGGCCCCTATGAAGCTAGAAACGGCCCTGGGATAATCAGGTAGAAATCTATGTTAAAAGTGCTTGAAGATTCATTCATTCCTAAAGTGTATTTTAAGCAAAATGAATGATAAAACAAAAAGAATGTTCAGAGTTATCATATTCATATTTAATGTGTACTGATTTCATTCAAAACATCAACTCCTAAAGTGAATAACAAGCAAGAAAACCCTTAAATGCTGCCAACGGCGTCCTCTATGCAGCGCAGTTTATTCAGTTTGATGTGGAAAAAAGTTACAAATCATGTTTGTTCAACTTGAACTGAATTACACTGTTTTAGGCTATAATTTAATTGCATATAGAGTTGGCCACTTGGAATGAGATGTTTAAAGTTCTAACGTCTGAACCGGGCCATGATGATCAGATGTTTTTGAACAAGACATCAGTCTGAAGAGTCGTATCAAAATTCAAGCATTTTTCTAAATTGATTTTTCTCACTTCTTCACTGCTGGGTGTCACTCAATAAAACATTTGCCTCTTTTTCTTCATCTTCATTCTTGTTGGCCTCACTCATAAATTCTCTGGCTTCCACTGCACACCGACTTGAGCCCAAACTGTAAACATTGACTTAGTGGGCTCCGTTTACTTCACTATGACTAGGTGCTACTTGTTTATCTTCTGTTCGTTTTAGTCTTTTTGAATCTGATACTGACGACAATTTGAAACTAATGTCAAAAAAAGCAGTCTTGAATTAAACTGTGTGTGGAAAAACACATAGAAATGTTTCAGATCTAGTGCTGGAAAACATTAAATATCTGCATTAGCCTCAGAATCAGGTTTTGTCCTGGAGCTATGATTTAAGTATTTTCTCTGAGGCTTTGCTCCTGACAGTCATATCATTTCTTCAACTTCTCATGGCCAAAATTAGAGGGAAACGCTACAGGTTTCTAATAATCACAAATTATAAAAAGAGATTATTATGGAATTATGGGTTGTCAGTGATAATTGATATTAAATGATATTTATTTTAAACTAAATTTCACCCTTATATTATTAACTCTTATAGACTTACAGTTATTTTTGTGGAGATTCTCAAATAAATTTTTCTCCACATTTAACCTTGCCATCTATTAAAATATCATCCTCCATATTTTGCATTTAATCTATTGATCACATACATGTTCATAAAAGCTCAGCGTAAATTCAAAGGTTCTTTTATCAAATAGTGAAAACTGAAAAAAAATAGCAAAACTTATCACTAATGTATTCCAAAAGTCAGAACAGAATTGGGAAAGAAAGCTTTTCGATTTTCTGCTCCCACTGCCTGAAACCACCGACAGTAGGAGAAAAAAATCAAGGAACTGGTCAAAATCATTTTAAAGGGTTGGGAAAAGGATAAATCTGGATGTAGATATAGATTTTTCTAATTGACTGAATCGGGTTCTGCTTTGAGATGCTTTTAAGGAATGTTGTGGTATACTTTTAGTACCTTTTAATTAACTGATGGTGTTTTACATGTATGTTTTTAGTGTAGTGTTTTATGTATGGTTCTAGAACTGAGTTTTACTGCAGTATGTAGTTTAAGTATGTTTTTACTGTGTGTCATGATCTGTGCCGGTGTGACCCTCGGCTCCTCCCTCTCCTCATCATTATCAGACTCACCTGCTGGCGCTGCATGGCTGCAGCCAATTACTCTCTTGCCTATTTAAGGATTAGGTTTGCAGCCATACAGCACTGGTTCATTTCTCTCCATTCAACTCCATAACCCAGACATTTATCCATCTTCTCTATGGACTCTGACTCAGATTTTGTGTGGGGTTTTTTTTATGGACTCTGATTTAGCTTTTGTGTTAGGTTTTCTGTGTTTTCCGTTGTTTGGTTTTCATTTTTGTTAAATAAATTTGTATTTTCTTCTTTCAGTACCGTGCATTTGAGTCCTCTCTTTTCCCCCCGTTGTGACACTGTGGATGTATGGCTGAAATTGATCTTTTCTGTTGCTTCTGCTGCTGCTGTCTTGGCCAGGACAGTCTTACTAAAGTGATTTTTAATCTCAATGAGCCTTTTTGCTAGTGGACACCTAGCTAAGAGAAAATGTCCATGCACAGGTTGATGGAACTGGTGGACAATAAAACAGAACAACATTTTGGGCAATAAAACAAAACAGTCTTCTCATCGTTAAAACAAACAATGGACGATAGCTGACAGCTGTTTAGAACTTCGAGTTGTAGTAAGTCAGCTAGCGGACGCCTAGCTAAGAGAAAAAGTCCATGGAACAGGTCGATGGAGCTGGTGGACCTCCTCACGGTTAAAACAATCGTCGATAGCTAACAGCCGCTTAGAACTTTTTGAGTTGTGTCTTGTATGATAAACACCGAAACTCCTATAGAAGCTACTCTTTGACTGAAAGCACTGAGACTGGCATGTCCAGACATGTATGGGCAGGCGACAATTTACTTGGTCAAAAGAAAAAGAGGTGTGGTCATAACTAAAATGTATTAATTTAAATCCATTTAACTTAAATTTATTCACAAATTTGACTATATCTTAAAAAGAGTTGACTATACTTACTATTTTCTGGTAATATCATCAAACTTATATTTTTAAATGCATTCTAATTGATTCTTTTGTCAGTATGTTTGACATCCGGGCTTACAGTGTGATTAAATTAAATTGATTGATTGATTAATTAATTAATTAATTAATTAACTGTACACAGATAACAAGTGTCTACATTGTCATTTGTCAAACTACATGGGTTTGACTAGTCAATCAAAGTTGTGGAAGATGATGTTTCCATGTTTACTATCGTTTACTACTACGTTTCTGACCGTTCAAATAATGATGAAAATCTGAGAAACTGTCTTTTACCTGAATTATTTACATGTGTTGATAGGATTCGTGGTTCAGAACTTATTAAATATTTTAGATCAGCTGATGCTTTTGGCCAATCAGGGACCTTTCTGTGTGGAGTTTGCATTTTTTCCCTGTGTTTTCGTGGGTTCTCTCCAGGTACTCTGGTTTCCTCCCACCTTCCAAAGACATGCACTGATAGGTTAACTGGTCAACCTAAAAGTGCCCATAGGTGTGAATGTGAGAGTGATTGGTTGTTCGTCTCTGTCAGCAGCTATGTCAGCTGTGTGATGAACTGGCAACTTATCCAGGGTGTACCCCGCCTTCACCCATAGGCAGCTGGGTTAGGCTCCAGCACCCCCCTGACCCTAGTGAGGATAAAGCAGGTTTGGAAGATGAATGAAAGAATAAATGAATGATGCTTCTGGTTGCCAGTGACTGATCAGGTTTTTGGGGGTTAAAGGTAATGACTTTATTAACACTATTTATTTGACATTATACCTAGTATTTATTATTTCTTCCTCTTCTTAGGGTGTTTTCACACCTGAATTTCATTCTGATTCAGGGAGTAATGTACTACAGTGCGTTTCAGTGTTGTGCATCACCTTGTTTCGGTTCATGTTCACACTGCTCCATGCCCCCACACCCATGTAAACAGGTGGAAGCCATGTTCCTTCACATGCTCACTGAAAATCTTGAATACTTCGGAGTTTTTGTGGGTTTTATCGAGCATTTCCAATTTATGCTCATCTTCCCAAATGCCAATGAGGCATTCCAAACTGCTCCTCGACTCATTTTCTCCACTTGCTTATCCAGTAGCTGATGAAAGGTTTGAAGCTCATTAAGCTCATTAGCCCATTTTCTGTACTGTCTAGCAGCGATACTTTTTCGACAGAGCTGCTCCGCTTCATAGTAATGTTTGCGACATCGCAGCGTCTCATACTCAGAGTGGTAGAGAAAACTGTAGTTGTCTATTTCTATCACTGTGGTTATGATCACACTGTAAACAAATGATTGGTTGTCTTGTCCCGGAACGAAGCACGATTACTGCTTTCACATTTGCCTGATTGAACCGAGCCAAAGACTTGTTCAACAATGGCTCTAGGTGTGAAAAGACCCTTAGATATTAATATTTGTCCATAACATTGTCATAAGCTGAGGCAGGTCAAACATGACTGAAATGTGAAAATCAGGCTGTGACCAATTTCAAATGGACAGCAGGAAACTCGCTCCTCTTAAGAATGTCTGGGACAAAATGTTCGATCGTTGTCTCCTGCTGTCTTAACCATGAGTTAGAGGGAGATCACTGATGACACTGGTTTCATTACACAGACAGGAGCAATACAACCAATAAATCTAATCCAATACAATGGAAAAGTTGCACGGAAAAAGTTGAGGACTCCATAAAGTAGTGTGAGTTAATATGACCTTATTTCAACTGTAAATTGAACTTGACGTGAGGCTGTCATTTTCCATTTTTAATATTCTGTACAGCATTTCAGGTGGACATGGTGGTACAGCAAGAACTGATGACTAAATGTCAGCTGCACAGCCTTGACGTTGCAGGGTCTGGGTATTTTTTTATGTGTATTAAATTTTAATTTCTTTCCTCTTCTTCTATTCTTCATCAGTTCATCAAGTCAAAATTAAACATGGAAAAATACAGTGATGAATGACACTAGTTTTAAATAGAGGGGAACTCTGTCTAAGCCTCACAGTCATGTTTAATTAACCCATAAAGACCCAGTGTGATAATTACAAAAATTAATTTTCTCTTTATCTAACCTTTCTTAAGTGTTTTATCACCATTTATTATAATATTGTCCTCTGCATTTTGCATTTTTGAAGTATAAATCTGGTATTTTACTATATTTAATTTACTGATCATGTAGATGTTCATAAAAGCTCAGATTAAAGTTGAGGGTTATTACATCAGAAAAAGAGAAAACTGAAGAAAAAGTGACTTTAACAGCAAAGACATCACTAACTGAACATAAACCAAGTGTCTCCATCCACTATCATTTATTTATCAAACTGATGATAAATGACAGTTTTTCTTACTGGTGAATCAGTGTTGTAGAAGTTGATGGTGTTTCCGCGTTCCCTAAGGTGGGTCATATCTGATGACCATGAAAAGATGATAAACTGTATTTTACACCAATTATTTACATGTATTTATAGGTTTAGTGGATCAGAATGTATTAAACATTTTAGATTGGATGATTCTGGTCACCAGTGGCTGTTTGGGTCTTTAAGGGTTAAATCAGTGTTTTTCAACCTTGGGGTCAGGAATTCAAATGGGGTCGCCTGAAATATCTAGTAATTGATAAAAAAAAAAAAAAAAATTACAAAAAAAAAAATAAAATAAAATAAAAAAAAAATAAAATATATATATATATATATATATATATATATATATATATATATATATATATATATACATATGGTGAATTGAAAGACACAATCCCAATCCATAAAAGACATGACAAACTGAAGCTGAACTGAAGCACTGTGGTACTGTTTATCTTTCAAATGCTCGTTGTGGTCAGTTTCAGATGCTGCAGTTCTTTCATAATTCATAGTCTGAGTTCTTGTTCATTCAGTATTAATTGTCAGCCTTCTAAATCCAAGCTGGATTGACTGTACATATCCTGACCAAAGAAAATAAAATTTTTACTTTGTGCAGTAATCTACACCTGGCTTTTCTGCCTCTGTCCATAATAATATACATTATATAGACTAAATGTCATCTATAAATAATGTTTATTTGCAACATATTATAGCAAACAATTATATGATCAAAAACAAATTAATTTTAGCAAAAACATGTCTCCGTTTAGAATGTCTAGAGTCACCAGAAATTTGTGATGTTAAATTGGGGTCATGAGCCAAAAAAGGTTGGGAACCACTGGGTTAAATGCTATATCTTTTAATGTGAGAGAAATTCAGGATCTTTCTTTTTCTTCCTCCTGGCCAAGTCTCAAACCTTGCCCAAACTTGTCTGACAGACAGATAAACTCATGGAAATGAAAACATAAACTCAGTGAAGTAACAATGACTGACTGTCTGATTGTAAGCTTTCTAAAAATAATGACACAGGCAGCTTGACATATTCAACCTGTATTCGGGTGGAAAATTTAGTATCATTTTGGCTGACACTGACTGCACTACAGGTGTCCAAAACCGAGCTAGGATGATAGTTTTGTACAATTGCTCTGTGAGTGGAAAGTTATTACTAGAATCAGCATCACATCAGAGACCTACGATGTGGATCAAATATTTTCATTCATGACAACAGCGTTTATGATTCGGTTTAATTCAGATGTGGAATGCATTCAGACAAAATCAGCTTTTAAAATTAATTATATGTATATGAAAGGACGGATTCAAATCAAGAAATAACCCAGAAAACTGTTCCAGTTAACCTGTTTTTGTTTATTTTCCATGTGAGAATAGATTAATATTAGAACAGATTTGCTTCCTGATTCTAAGCATATACCAGCATTTCACACCACACTTTGAAATTTAGTTCTGAGGTAGAGTTTTTACCTTTTTACGCATGTATGAATAAATCTACTTTATCTGCAAGGATGAGCACTTTTGATAATTGCACGATGCTCATTCAAGGCTGAAATACCCACTGACAAACACTTGTGGAACAAAAACACTGGTCTGAATCACACAAAGATCAAAACAGTTCATTTCTACGAAATGCTGAGTGCATGTATAGCCAGTTAAAGTCATTTAGAAAAGGGTGAGTCATTGACATATATGCACGTATGGTATGAATCATTACTTATGACATGACACAAATGAATCCATGCAGTTGGATGTCATATAATAATGAACTGCAAGATTTAACCATCACTGTCACAGTAAATGCCAGTGCTATGATAAGTGAAATTTACCCTCATATTCATAAGACTGATGACACACCAAAATATTAATTATATATACTGTTGTCCATAAAGTTGGAATATTTTTGTTTTCAGACACATTCCTCTATTTATTACATCAGTAAGCATCTCTGACCAAGTGCAATGATGACATACTGAATCCCAGTTGCCAGGAGTCTGCAAATGTAATTTAACCAAAAGCTAACTCTGGTATGATGCATCAAATGGCAACATTTATGCTTAAAATTGTGTATGGTCCCTAATAAATAAAGTAAATAAATATTTAGATTTAATCTATCAAGAATAAATCATGAAAAGAGGTAAAAAAAAAAAATACTGTATTCCAACTTCAAGGGTAACCGTGTGGTATTTATTAATTTAACAGTTCCAGAGGATTTCCTGCAAATGTAACTTTAATGGTAAAACTTTTTTTTCCTCTCACCCCCTAAAAACATGTCTGAATCTTTCTTTGCTTACCTTCTATGTGTAATCTACCTGAAGGTGGGGACTTAAACACATTCTCAATTTACTCAAATCACCAAATTACAAGACAAAACATGAGGTTCACACATTAACTCAAATGTATTGACCGGAGACTAAAAGTGTGTAAAAGTATCCCATGGGAACCTCCTTCCAGCCACTGCCTGTTTATGTTCCACAGTTAAGAATAATTCAAGGACTGTTATGAATTTCTAATATGTTGTTAGACTAGGATCTTGTGCTTGTTTACACCAAACCCATATCCATATTACAGTCCAACAACTCATATTCCAAATACTTTATTACAGCAGCAGAATATATTCAGAGTTTGGCGTCAGTCAGGCCCTCAGCTCATCAGTCCCTGCAGGTATGTTTACATATCCATACTTTTGGGAGTGATGAATAAAATTTTCCCACTTAGAGTCTCCATGTGGATGTTGTGGAGGGAGCTTAAAGACCAGGCAGTGATGGAAGGTCACAGTGGTACTGACATGTTAGAGGCGGAGATGGGAAAATCTTGCAATTTAAATAGGCCGCCAAATTAAAAGGTATGTCTGGGAAATTATGTGAGGAGAGTGAGGTGTATGATGGGAATATGCATCTGAGCAGATCCAGATGACTGTCCTAACTCTCCTACAGGCAGCACTTGCAATTTAGAGTTTATGTTGTATCCTTGAACCCTCAAATCAGAAAAATAATATTATATTTATTTTAAGAGAGTATATTTAGATATGTATCCACTTATATATTTAAGTGTATAGAATAGAATAGAATAGAATAGAATAGAATAGAATAGAATAGAATAGAATAGAATAGAATAGAATAGATCTTTACTGTCACAGCCACAGGAACAGTGAAAATCAGTTTAGCAGCTCTGTTCTGTTTAGCACAAAAGACTATAAAAATATTTCACAAAATATCACCAAAAAAATATATATATACAATTTTATATATAAAATTGGATAGAAAAATAGAAAGATAGATAGATAGATAGATAGATAGATAGATAGATAGATAGATAGATAGATAGATAGATAGATAGATAGATAGATAGATAGATAGATAGATAGATAGATAGATAGATAGATAGATAGATAGATAGATAGATAGCATGCTATATACAGCGTTCAACATTTCTTTTTCTTATACTTGAATGGAGTGACTGTAACCACAAATTGAATCAATTCCCCAACTTAAGCACAAAGCTAAGAGTCTTCTAGGAGAGTCTTTAATAATTACCACAGTGATTAATATGTTTTAACTGCAATAAATTCTTTAACCCTAAATAATGCTGTAAGTAGATTCTTATTCCTTCAACAACCATCAGTTGACTACAGAGGGTACAAATTGGACTGTGTTTCAATGGGAAAATGTCATGTGGTCTGATGAGTCCAGATTGATCCTGTTCCAGAGTAATGGATGCATCAGAGCAGGAAGAGAGCTGGATGAAGTGATTACTTATGTTGTAGTACTCTAGTCTCGGTCTCAAGACCATTTTCTGCTTTGTCGGTCTCATCTCGTCTTGACCCTTCAAGGATTCAGTCTTGACTCGGTCTCAGACTACAGTGGGAGGAGAAGGACTCGTAATTTCAGAGCGACTCCTCAAGACCAACAGATTTTTTTTTTTTTTATGTTCATGATAACAAGAAATCCAATTATCCATCAGTGTAAATAAAATTAAAAAAAAAAAAAAAACATACAGAAGGATGATGGCCATTGTTTGAAAAGGACATCAGATGGTGCAAGGCAAACATTCTGCATTCAGTGAGTGTCAGTAGACGCTTTTCCATTGGGCATCTGTGCAAACAAGAGTTTTGGCAAAATTGTAATTTTTCCATTAGGCAAATTTTTATGTGCAAGTTATATTCACACAATTTGAGGGTCAATGGAAAAGCAACTGGTGACTGCTCCTATAAACAATTTCCAGTCTAGCTTAGTCTGTAGGCCTAACTGTTGATTATTAACTGGGGTGATATTAAATCATGGTTATGAAAACTGACTTGTTTTTATGGTCTTCGTCTTGACTCGGTCTTGACTGCATTTGAAAACCAACGTCTCGACACGGTCTCAACCCTCTAAGATTCGGCCTTGACTTGGTCTCGACATGGCAGTCTTGTCCCCATCACTAGTGATTACCCATCATGCCTAGTGCCTACAGTATAAGCTTGTGGGGGCAGTGTTATAATCTAGGGTTGGTTCAATTTGATGCTTGTAGTAAAAAGCTAAAGGCATCCCGATGATTTATTAGAATGCTAGACTTTTTTTGCCAGGGTGAAAATTTCATGTTTTACACAGTTAACTTCATTTAATTCACACATTCCTGTCATTCAGGCCTGCAATAATATGTGGAACATTGTGCAAACTCACAACAATAACCCTGCAATGTTTTACATCTGTGAAGTAATAACATCACACACTTTGAGGGGTCAGAAGTGATGATATAGAAGGTTTATTATTGTATGAATCTATACAGTGATTAAATATGTGGTCACCGATCCGATTCTGTCACATGTCTCTGTTTAAGCTATCATCCCTACTTTTCCTGGTTTGTGGTAGTATTTTAAAGTCCTAAAAGTCCTAAATATGAGCATGACTTTTTATGGAAAGTATTACAAGAACAGGTATTTGGACTGTGTTTAGATGTTGTGCAAAAAAAATTTATTTTAGCATTTTTCTCCTGACTCCATCCCTGTGAGAATGGCATATTGTGATGTTGGCTCCAGATATAATGAAGCCTAATTAAAATGCAGCCCTCCTTTCAACAAAAGTCAACAAGCTGCCTCTTGAAATGGAAAGACACTCACATTATGTATGGCTGATCCTTCAACTATGTCCAATTGGGGTTTGGAAGATATTAGAAAATAAATTGAGAAAAGTTTTAAGGTTTTTAGAAACAATAGAACTAAATATAACATACTGCATGCTCGTGAATTTGGATTTTTTCTCCCATTCTGTAGATTCAGAACTTCTAAAAATCAGCATGTTCAAGCTTTCAGAGAGTATGATTATCAAAAGTTTTCCTACATTCTCTGTACAAACAGGTCTCGATTTTGGCTGCTAGACATTATATAAATAACATATAATTTCTACGGTTTAATTCAAGCTTTCAGAGAAAATAATCAAAACATGTTTCCTTTCTGCTCTTTTCTTCCTACTGTCTGGAAGCCAAAACATCGTCGACAAAAGGGATTTCATCATGATATAGTGTCTGACAAAATATACAAAAAAGATGTGTCCATTCCCGGTCCCAAATTGCAGGCCTCTGGGAAGCCAACAATTCATTTCCTCAATCTGTTTTTTTATAACATACATCAACTTCACAGAAAAATGGATGTTTTGAGTGCTGCCCATACAACACCCTTCCAACTCTGAAAGATCAATGCCTTTTCCTACCAGTGTCAACTGCTGTTTCACAACCGTTCCAATTCCATCAGCTGGGCTTTTGCCATGTCCTGCCTCCACAAACGTCCATGTAAGCCTTTCAAATCCTACCTCAAAGGGGTCTTTACTCAAAGAAAGGAAGTTTTTCAAGGAGCTTTTCTGTGTGGTCGGCCCATTGATGATTGTGGTTTCAGTTCTTTGGGATGAAGACGCAGACTGATGATGGGTCATGGCAAGTTGATGAAACACACACTGAACTACGTGACTTCTGGGACAGACAGACCGAAAGGCTTTTAAAGTGTACATCCTGAACCATTAATCCTATCAATACATGTAAATAATTGGTGTAAAGTACAGTTTGTCGTCTTTTCATGGTCATCAGATATGAACCATTTGGATGTTCAGAGGCTCTGTGGTTACCGTGGAAACACCATCATCTTCTACAATATTGATTCACCAGTAAAACACATGGAGTCGGATTAATGACAGTGAATGGAGATACTGGAGTTATGTTCAGTTAATGATAGATTTTGCTGAAAAAGTCACTTTTTCTTCAGTTTTCTCTGTTTTTGAAAAAAAAAAAACCTTTGAATTTACTTTGAGCTTTTATGATAATCTGCATCAGTGTTTCTCAACCTTTTTTGAACAAACACCCCTTTCTGTCATCATGAGCCTCCTGCTGCCCCCCGAAAAAAAATTTGCGTTATAGCACTCTGACTGAGCTTACATACATTTATACATTGCATTGATAGTGCCCCCCTCACGACCAGGGGGAGGGGGTGCTGCGACATGCCTTATCACTGAAGAGTGGGGGGACACGGAAATTCACCATTGACATGACATACTGTTTGATATAGGTACTTATGCAGAGTAATGCCCCTCATTTCCGTCTCAGCACCCCCCTCTCAGCTTTCTTATTCCAAGCGCCCCTGATGGTGTTCCAACACCCCTGCTGAGACACACTGATCTACAGGGGTTGGACAAAATAATGGAAACACCTTCACCTCAAGATGATAATGCCCCAATCCATACAGCTAGAATTGTTAAAGAATGGCATGAGGAACATTCTAATGAAGTTGAGCATCTCGTATGGCCGGCACAGTCCCCAGACCTCAACATTATTGTGCATTTATGGTCAGTTTTAGAGATTCAAGTAAGACGTCGATTTCCACCGCCATCATCTCTAAAAGAGTTGGAGGGTATTCTAACTGAAGAATGGCTTAAAATTCCTTTGGAAACAATTCACAAGTTGTATGAATCAATACCTTGGAGAATTGAGGCTGTAATTGCCGCAAAAGGCGGACCTACACCATATTAAATTATATTTTGTTGATTTTTTAAGGTGTTTCCATTATTTTGTCCAACCCCTGTACATGGATAGTGAATTAAATATAGAAAAATACTTGATTTACATTTAAACATGCAAAATGCAGAGGATAATATTGTAATAAATAATGATAAATAACTTAAGAAAGGTTAAATATAGAGGAAAAATTCATTTGGGAATAACCACAAAAGTACCACTGGGTATTTATGAGTTAAAAGATAATTTTACATGTCAAGAAAGTTGCAGTTTGGTGTAAAACTGTTGAAGTACAAGACTACAAGAAGAGTACACACCCAGGAGTTGCAGGACATCACCTAAACGTTGTCCTTCCACAGTCTGTTTAGAGCTTCACTGCATCTGTTTTTACATTTTTAATACAACCATTTTCATGTTGTTGATGTTTATCAAATGAGATAAGAAACGACACTAACCCTAACCCACTAAGCTGTTTTGCACAAAACTAGATGTCATTTTTCTAGCCTTTGTAAAATTATCTTAAAAATGGACAAATATCATGTAGTTGATGGGATCAAAAAGTCATTGTCAAACAGCACTGACCATCACTCATATTTTTAGAATTCATAGATAACGTCCCATAGGTCACACATAAAAAGACATCTGTATAACATCCTCAGGATTTTCTTGCCATTCTTCTAATCTGGTCTGAAAAATCACCAGCATTGTCTGGATAGTTTACTGCATGAGCCAAAAAATCAGGAGAGAAAAATGGCAGAATTGAAGAATACACACCTTCTTTTGGCAGTGACTACCAATCACAGCTGCCAGTCATGTATTTAACCTCCCAACCTGTCGCAAAATGCCTGATTAACCAAAATCTGTGTCGCAGGGTAGATTTTCTACAGCCAGAAAATATAATTGGGAGTAAATTAAGTCTGGGGCCATGTCAGACTAGTTGGGTTACAATTTGCTGAACAGCAATTATGGGATTTTTTTTTTTGCCCTATGTTGCTAAAAAAAAAAAGTATCAAGCCCTGAACTTTTAGCTTTTGTTATTGTTTTCTAGTTTTCTTCCCCTCTCCAGTCTTGCTCCTCCATACAAACCACAAAGTTTGCTTTTGAAAGATGAGATGATATTTGGAGTTTGTCTATGAAGTCCTTGCAGTCCCTATGGACATACTCTTTCGCTGCATTCGTGCTTGGTCACTGTTAGGTCTGGGAACTATCAGACACTTTTTGATAAAACAGTCAGTCTTGCATAAACTGGAGGTTTTGCATCTACCTGACGAGGATTATCTCTGGCCTCGGGAAGCTCCATTTTCAGCTTCTTGTGTAGTGATACCATTAATTGGACCACAGGAACATTCATATTCTTTTCTTTTTGTGTTTCTGTCCTAATGCTGCCATTATGACATATAATCTCTATCTTTTTTCTTATAAGTCTGTCTTTTTTTATATATCATCTCCACCTCCCTCATGTCAGATTTGCCATTAGTCACATGTAGATCTTGCATTTCCGTATAACTGGCACTTTCCAACATGTCTCATTCTCACATTTACGCTATCAATCATTCTCACTCACAGCTGCTGGGAGCATATGGACATACTGGAATTAAGCCTCCATCATTCTGGTTTGTGGCTGATGTGTTCCATCTCCTGAGCTACAGCCACTGCTTTTTCAAGCTTTTTTCTCCACTCTCTGTGTTTTTTTCTGCTGGTTCAGACAGATGGGATGTTTCAGGTGTCTTACAGGACGTACCAGATAAGACGTCCCCCGGGTCACTCTTTATTTCCTCTGGAATTGCAGCAGGTTGTTCGTGCTGTACAATTCCTCTGCTCTACCCTTTCAACATTTCTTGGCTGTTCCACTATCTTCAGACCTTGACAATAGTTTCACCCTTATTTTTTTTTTTATCATGTATACCAGGCATCTCTCCATGTCTCTTTGAGGGACTCCTGATATGTAGAGGGGTCTAAAGGAGCCACGACCAATGGTGTGGAGATGACATTTTGTCACATTTATCTTATAAATGCCAAATATATTTTCTATATTATATTTCTATATATTTTATATTATTTATAATATTTTCATATCTGTAATTTTTTGGAATCTTCTCACGTTTGAAAATGGGATATTAATTAAACATAAACATATTAACAATAACCTTTTTTTTGTCTTTTAGGTTCTCTCAGTGATAATGTCATAGACTGATGATGGGTTATGGTGAGTTGTTGAGGCCATTTTAGTGAGGGACTGACCAACATGACAATGTAAGAGTACATCCTGATAAAGACTACTATTATGGTAAATGGACTGAACTTATATAGCACATTTTCTACACCTTAATGGTGCCTAAAGCACTTTACAATTCCTCACATTCACCCATTCACACTCACACACACACACCAGTGAGCGGCTGCTGCCATGCCATCCCTACTGGGAGCAGTTTAGGGTTCAGTGTCTTGCCCAAGGACACTTCAACATGTGGACAGGTCGGAGCCAGGATTCGAACCGCCAACCCTTCAGTCATTGGACGGCCGGCTCTACCAAGTGAGCCACAGTCGTATTGTTACATGAAACAATGACAAGAAAACCAATCATTGGCACTAAAATTAAAATCATAATGTCCTTTTGTTAATGTCATGTCAAAAGTAAAGGTTCTCTCCATGAAAACGATGATTTTATTGAGCTGAGTGGTCCATTGTCACATGTCACAATAGTGATCAGTCAGTAGAAGAGATACATGGGGAAGAGACACATTTCTGGACCACTGCACCTGTTTTTAGCTTTTCTATTTGTTATGTGTCATTTTGATTGGGTCTGCTGTCCATTCTGTTCATTTGTTTATTGTATATTTAATCTGTTTTGTCATTTGTACATGCAATCTGTGCTGCTTCTCATTCTGTTTGTGTGCTGCCTCTTGGCGAGATCATTATTGTAAATGAGAATCAGTTCTCAACGAACTTACCTGGATAAATAAATTTTAAAAAAACTCCTTCCAAAAGTTACAGTGACCACAGTAAACAGCTGTTGTTAAAATAAATAAAGAGGAAAAAAAAGAAAAAGACTAGACGATTTTGAATGAATAAATAAATGATCAAATTAGTAACATACTGGTATTAAATTCCAAATAAAGCAGGTTGAATGATTCAGTCTCTGGCCAAAGGCAGTGTAGCATGAATATACAGTCACGGAAAAAATTATTAGACCATCAAAAGTCATCAAAAACAATGGTTTATGCAATCAAATAACTCCTGTGTGTATCAGGTGACTAAAACAGACAGAAAAGAACACATGGAATGTCTAAAAGCACTGTTTTTGTCAGTCCAATGCCATAGTTATTGATGTAAGTACTTAAGGGATTTTGGTTATTTTCAAGAACACCATGGAAAATGGCTAGATATCAGCTCTGAAATTAACCCTTTAATGCACAGTGGTCACTACAGTGGGACAGTTATTCTACAGCTGTTCTCTTGTAGATTCATGGTTTTATTGTTTTAGTTCCATATCAGCCAACATAATGGACGCTTAGCATCATCTCAAATACTGCAATTTATACCAGTACTGTAACTTTGCTGTTCGTGATAAACCGGATCTGCAGTAACATGTTTGAGTGTAAATCAATTGCTATTTGTTATTAGACTGTAATTAACAGTTTTCTTAAACAAAAAATTGGGGTTTTTTGTATATTATTGTCATGAAGTGAGTAATAACTAAAATTAGAGTATGTTAAAATGTGAGAAAACGTCAGATTATCTGCATTTTAAAAAAAAATCATTAAAAAATCATAGTTTTCAGACAGTATATCACTTTCTGATATTGTGTTTAAATACATGTTTGTTGCATGCTGCCCAGCTGAGTGGACATTTTTGTAACTCCATAAAAACAGTTTCATAAAAAAATTTCATCATATTGTTTGTTTTCTTATTTCCTATGCTGTTTTTATCAGATTTTAATTTGTCTTTGTTTTATGATGGTTGTAATTTGTTGTTCTTAGCCCACTTTGGCACCCTGTGTTACCACTGTTTTCACTTACTTATTTACTTATTTATTTCCTTGTTTTATGAATCGTGTATGGCACTTTGGCCAGCTGTAAAGTTCCTAAAGTGCTTATAAATAAAGTTGGTATGGTATGGTATGGTATGGTATGGTATGGTATGGTATGGTATGGTATGGTATGGTATGGTATGCACTGTAAAAAATAACTGTAGAATTAACACCAAAAAGTTGCAAAATTGCAACATAAAAAAACTGTAAGTGACAATACAATGCAACGTTGGTTATTTGAAAAAGATTTTTGTGTTAACAATTAAATCAATATAGCTGTAGTTGTTACAGAGGAAAAATTTGTGAAGAAAACCAGATTTGTATGTAAGAAATGAAGTATTTCTATTGTTTTAGAAAATAAAACTGTAAATTGAAAAGCAATGTGGTGCCATTGAAATTGAATATTTAAACGGCATATTTGCTTCATATATATATATATACTATATATATATATGTATATATATATATACACACACACACATATATATATACACATATACATACATACATACATACATATATATAAAGTTATTAAAACGTAACACTTAACAATGTAACACTTTATATTTGTAAATTAATAGGTTGGTAGAGTTGGTAGAACAGCTCATCCAATAACCAAAGGGTTGGTGGTTCAAATCCTGCTCCGACTGTCCATATGTTAAAGTGTCCATGGAAGACACTGAACCCTGAATTGCTCCCAGTTGGATCTGGTGGATTTGGAAAGTGCTTTGGACACCATGAAGGTGTAGAAAATGTGCTAAATAAGTGCAGTCCATTTACCATTTAAATCTACATGTTTAAAATGTTAAATCTACATGTACTCTGTAAACATGTTTACAGCTGGATGTGTTTTTACAGTATTGTTCTGGTAACCACAACTGCCAGTTTTTTGTCCGTAAAAACAACAGGATTTTTTTTTACAGTGTGGTATGGTATGGTATGGTATGGTATGGTATGGTATGGTATGGTATGGTTTTCATGCCTAAAGCGGAATAAAAACACTCAGGAAAAAAAAAATCTTGACAAAGGTCCTCATAATTCATGCATCAAAGGGGTTAAACTCTTATGAGATATTTTTGTTGTCATCATTATATTGTCCAAAAAAATTACCTTTAGTGGTAACAGGCATTGAAATAAACAAGAATTGAAGAAAAACAAGGGTGGTGTAAGAATTTTTTTCCACAACTGTACATAAAAATACTAAATATATATATATATATATATATATATATATATATATATATATATATAATATATATATATATATATATTATATATATAGATATAATATATATATATATACATATATTATAACTTAACCATATGATTTAGTTTTGTGGATAAAGTGGATCATCTAGTTGGTATGTGTTTGTCCATTACCATCTGGTATTATTCTTACCATCACTGGTTTGTGCTGCCCTTTACCATTATTGCCATTGTAGTTTTTTGTTTTCTTTCTTACCATTGTTGGTATGTATTATTGCTTGTTCTTTACCACTTGTGGTATTGCAGTTTTTTGTTGGTATGTAATTATCATCATGTAAGTTGACGGTTAACTGTTACCTGTGGTAACACACCAGGAATGTACTTTGTTTCTATTTTTTTTTTTACAAACACTTTTGGTTATGCAATGTAAATACTGTCAAATGAGTTTATTCTAATTTTGGTATAGGCCCTATTTTGTTCTATTTGTTCATTGTTCTGGCTTGAAGTCAAGGACAGGAGTGAGTATTTAAAATGTTATTATGTTCAGTTATTTGATGATGAGAATGGGGGTGGAATTAAATAAGTTTTTTCTTCTTCCACTCCTTTTCGAGTATAGATGAATGATTTATTTATTTATTTATGTATTTAAATTTTGAATTTGCATGTATTCTGTAAATGTTTGAAATAAACAACAAATGAATGAATGAATGAATGAATGAATGAATGATCATTTATGTTTTATTTATGTTTTATTTTCTTTATTTTTTATTTCTTTATTTTCTTTATTTATTTTCTTCTTTAATAGAAGAAGACAAAATCACCATAGTTGAAGATTTGTTCATATAACTGCCTTAAAAGGGAAAAAAAAAAAAAAAAAAAAAAATTGAAAAAGGGGGGAAAAGATCAAACGCTGGTGTATTGGATGCACCAACTGCAATAATTCTCAAATGAGAACAGGGCATTATATGGTGAGGAAATTCAATTTCTAAGTAAACACTGTCTTACCTGAGGGAGTGAGAGGACCCACACTCATGGTCCACGCCACAGTCAACATGATTTTGCTTTTCCTTTTGCTTCACTGATACCCAGGGGGTTGAGGATGGCTGACTGTCTGTCCAGGCTAATGACTACAGTTACAAAAGCACAGGAGTACATCGCCACCAGCTTCATGAACATCAACAGCCTACAAGCGAAGTCTCCCGCCTGCCACTGCACCGTGATGTTCCACCACCGCATCCACAGGCATCACGATGAAAGTCACCAGCAGATCCGCCACGGTCAGGTTCATTATGAGGATCCTGACGTGTGACTTGCGCTTGCCTCCGTTGCTGGCAGGCCCATAATACAACCAAGTTACACACAGCTGACACCGCGCATAAAGTGAAGGTGATAATAACACGGACTTTAGCCGCTGTGGAGAAAGTGGGCAGCTGGAGCGCGTCTCCATCTGCGCTCTTATTGCAGGATGATTGCGGGTCCAGGGCAGCTGCCGTTCACAGTCTGATCCGTCAGCTGATGGAACATAATGAACACAGTCCGACTGGAGGACAGCACAAATAAAGAGAAATAATCCCGGATCCTAGACTCTGTCCTCTTCTCCATGTGCGCCTCCAGTTGGAACTAAACTGTGAAAAACTGACGAAATAAATCGATTATTTTTCCAGTTTTACGCACGACAAGCGTTCAGATATGCTGTAGGCTATGGCATCTGTAACATGGCCATCGTTACATATAGGTCAGATCACTTCAAGTAAAAGAAAATACATTATAGCATGATGTAAAAGACCAGGCATTTGAGTAGAAAAGCAGAAAAAAACTAGAAGAAGGAAATAAGTCTAAAAATCATACCAGTTAAGAGCAAGTTTTGCTTAATGTCTGAGTTTTTATTATTATTATATTAGTATTATTAAAATCATATCGCGACACAAAAGAGATTAAATGTAAATGCAACTAATTCCAGAAAGAAAAAAAAAAAAAAAACACCCTTACCGTCGGATCCGCTGCTGATAGTGTGCACCCACTGTGGGATCTGTGTCGTGCGCGGTATTTGACGTCTCCTCCACTGCAGCCTTTCACTCCTCTCATCTGCTCTGACACGGAAAATGAAGGCGTGCGCTTCCAGCTTTATGAAGCACAGGGCTCTCTCTTCTTGACAGGTGAATACTCCTAAAAATCCTCCAAAGAAAACCTCTTCAACCAGGCTAGATATTTTTTTTAATCCCCTACAAACTTATTTCACCCTTTGCAAATGAATAAGTGGGGGAAAAAAATCATGTGTTTTCATGGAAGAAGAGAGACCACTCAGGGGAGAGAATCAGCAACCCCTTCATTAGCTCTGCTCTCTCACTGCTTCTCATAAGTAGTAATAAGAAACAACATATAGGTCCTCATGTTTTATTCATCAGCAGCACCAGCACACAAACCACCACTTATATGACATATGTTCATTTGTGGTCCTCAGTTATTTAACTCAACACAAGTCTGCTGTGAGATGTTTACCCATCTGGATGATATAATACTTGGCCTGGAGGACTCAATCCTCTGTCAATATAGTTGGCTTTAACCACAGAACAAAGCAATTATATTGCCTGAGCTTCTCCTGTTACTCAGTCTTGCAATGTACAAACATTCAGAAAGAACATCAAGAAAAGTTGACTTGGAGGCTCTGAGGAAAAAAAAAAAAAACAGACACAGACTCAAAGCAACACTTCAAAGATGAACCACAAAGATAGTGTAAAATACAAGTGGTTTCAGTTTGCTTTGAACGTTGTGATGGAGTCGGTTTGATGGAACAGGACCAAAGAGAAGACGAAGATCTGATCACCTTATGTTTAGCAGGTCATACCTGTGTAACGAATATTTTCAAGACTGTAGAGCTCATCCATGTGTATGTTAATATCACTTAAACACTTGAACTGGAAAACTACTTTGACTTAACTCACAGTGGTGGCCAAATGATTAGAACACCTGACGGATCTGAAAACACTCCCATTCATGAAACATGCAGATGGTTGCTCTGAGCACCTACTGTTTTTAACCACTTTTAACTTTAATATGTCCTTGATGAGCAGGATATGGCTTGTACAACACACCCACACAGCTGTGTTCTCAGACTCTTGCGTTGCCATCATTTTACCATGATCATAACCGACAATGATCATACAAGTAATTTGGATTCATCTGTGAAAGAACATGATTGTGTGACACTGGCAATCAATGGGCCCAGCTTGGATAATGACTTAACCTTCCTCTTGTGTTACGGTCAGCACCAACCCATTTTAGGTTTGAAAAGCATAAATGAACCACATCAAATTTGTATATTGCATCAAGGCTTTTTGACTTTGTCGGGAACCTCTATTTCAACAAAATAATACAAAAAGATTTTTTCACTAAATTATGAAATGCTCTGGTTGAAATTATGACCTTTGTGTTGTTAGGGTCGATTTGGACCCAATTATAAAAATAAGATTATGAAGCAGTAATTAGAGGCAAAGCTGAAATCATAAGTGAACTATCAGCCAACACACTGACAGTCAGCTCCTCTACCAATCATGTGAGCTTTTGGGGATTCTCATTTTGCCTTGTTATCCAGTTTACCTGCCCAAAAACAAAACAAGCAAGGATGGGCTTGTCCACACATGTGAGGTCAATTCAATATAGAGTTGTTGACTTACAGAGTACACATCGAGGGATATACTGACAAAAAAAACCACTAAAAATATTAAAATCAATATTTTCACGGATAAGGAAGCCTAACAAGGTAACCAAGAGATGAGAAACAACTTGGATGATAGATAATTGTTTTTAGTGTCTTTTACAGCTGATGGGTCAAAACTGACCCGTTCACATAAGACAGGGGTGTCAAACTCATTTTCTTTCAGGGGTCACATTCAGCCCAATTTGATCACCAGTGGGCTGGACCAGTCAAATAATACCATTATAGCCTTGAAATAATGACAACTCCAAATTTTTTATATGCAAAAAATAACATTAAATTATGAAAACGTACATTTTACAAACTATCCAAACAAAAAGATGTGAATAACCTGAAAAAAACTGAAATTTCTGAAGAAAAATAAGAAGAAATAAGAAAAATTTGATCAATATTATGCCTCAACCTATGATTAATGCCTGTGCATTACAGATCTGATCTACCGAGACACAAAAGAGACAGAATATTGTTAAAATTGCAGTTATTTTTCTTTGGACATTTCAAGTAGTTCATATTTGTTCAAGTTATTGACATTTTATTATTAAAGGAAATCAGAATTTAATGTTCTTTGCAGTGAATCAAAGAGAAAAAAATGGTGTTGTCATTATTTATAGGCGTGATGTCATATTATTTTTTTCACATTAAACCCAGAAGAAAATTTGGAGTCCTTATTTCTAGGTTATTATGCTGTTATTTTCAAGTTTGACGCCCTTGACTGTTAATATCTTCTGCACTTTGCAAATTCATCCCATGGGCCAGATTGGAACCTTTGGCGGGCTGGTTTTGGCCCCTGGGCCGCATATTTGACACCTGTGACATAAGAGATGGTAACAGAAAGCTAACACAAGAGGAAGGTTTAAAACTCCTTATGATGGCTCTTTCCTACAGTTTATAGAACATAAGGATGACTTTGTCGATATTTTGTATGCATTTTAATGGCCACCACTGTTATGCTACTTTCTACTATGATTATTCTGTACTTAAAACTTATAGGGGTTTTATGTTATTCGGTGGTGGTTGAAGGGGCCGTTTGGCGCAGAATGGCAGCCACACTTCAGTCAGCCTGCCCCAGGGCAGCTGTGGCTACAGATAGTTTACCACCATCAGAGTGTGAATGTGAGAGCGAATGAATAATGGATCAATAAATAAAGCGCTTTGGGTATCTTGAAAAGCACTATCGAAATCTATTCCATTGTTATTATTATTACTTGAGCTAAAGGGCAGTGGTGGAAGCTCACTTCTTCTCATCATCTCATGGCAAAATCCTTGAACTGATATTTAGCTCAAACAACTCCTCTTCATGACTGGAATTTCAATTAGTCAAAGTGTATAAAAAGCCCAAAAGACACATTCACACTGTAGGCGAAAATTATGAAAATCAGATTTTATTACTCATATGCAACTTAGATCCTTTTTTTCCACAGTGTGAGCAGTACCAATCATTTGGAATCTGATCTGGAACACCCCATAGTCCTGACTGTGATCCAATGCAATCAACAATCCAATCAGACTTTTAGCTTACTGTAGGTTGAGACTTGTCAGAGTTCTTTACTGGAAGGAGTCATCCACATGCTATGAAGTAGTTCAACCTTCAACATGTTCAGCAGTAAAAGGAACACACATTTGAGTCCAGATGTAAAATGATGACTCTGTATTGAGTGAATGGCAGCTATCTTTAGATTTTTCTTTCATAAATCTGTCAAATAAAATCTCTGACGTCTGCCATGTTGGGCTTTGTTTGACAGGTCTGTATGACAGCTCTTTCACGCACTGAGTTGGACTTCTGGAGTTTCAGTTTAAATAAAACTCATTTTGTCAGGACAGACAGGGTGACTGTAGTTGTAGTTAATAGATTCCACCACTGTGCAACACTGTAAAATGATTCAATGTTTAATGAAGTTTTGCATTTACCAAGTCAGCAACCTAGTGCATAGGATTAACTCACCGCTGACCCCCTGCACTTCTGTAGTTCTGCCCCTTTTTACCCTCCTGGTCCTGTCATACCCTGCGGTGTCCATCTGTGTGTCTGTCCATCAATATCAGTCAGATTACTATTCACCAAACTGTCTGATCTCGGTTTAGGTGCAATTTAGGAAGCTCTATGTCAAACTTGAGCTTCAGGCTCCTTCAACTTTTTTTTTTTTTTAAATTAATATTACTATATGTGTATATATATATTTATTATTTATTTATTTATTTATTTATTTATTTATATATATGTAATGTTCCTTGTCTAATATCCTAGAAGTGTGGTTGGCTATATGTACAAGCTTGTTAGTATTATCATCCATTTTCTTACTTATTTACTTCATTTCTATTACTCCTTTTTTGCATGTGTGTACATCACGGACACGTCCACAATCATGTACATATGTAGGTAAACCTGTGTGCGTGTAAGTAAATGTAAGTATGTTTATTTACATATATAATCTCTATTACTTGTTATTGTTCTGCAAAAGTAGGATGACCATGAGAAGCATTGATTGATGAACAAAGATTCACAAGGTACCTTTTTTTTTTTCTCTCTTTCTTTCTGTAAGCGATATTGACACCCCTTTTTTTCTTTTACAAAAAAAAGAACAGTGTACTTTGTATCCATGATGTCCAGCATGCCATGTTGTGAGACTGTTTTGAATAAAAATTTGAATTTAAAAAAAAAACAACCCTTGACCTCCAGATTCAGTTTGAAGGACAAATCAGGATTGATGCATCAAATTTTAACGTCAATGTGACCTACATTTTTCAGGCTTTCCTCGATCGGTGCATGGTCATGGGGGCAGATTGTAAAGCTAGCATAGACGAGGTGAGAGGATAGTAGGGCAGCTCTTAAAAGGGGCAGAGGGGTCAGTACAACATTAAATGTGGTCTCTTTTTCTTGTATGGTCACTTCTGGCTCCAAAAAGCCAGCATTGCAAATCACAAACTGACATCACTATTGCTCCATCCTGTTTGTACAAGCTTATGATTTGGATTTCACCCATAAAGAACCAGACCCAGACATCCACCAATGCCAAAAAGCATCTACTGATCTAAATGTTTAATACCTGTTGATCCACTAATCCTATCAATACATGTAAATAATTGGTGTAAATAGTTTTTCATCTTTTCATGGTCATCAAATATGACCCATTTGGACGTTTAGAGGCTCTATAGTTACCGTGGAAACACTGTCATTTTTACAACATTGATTCACCAGTAAAACCCATGGAGTTGGATCAATGAAAGTGGATGGACACACATGGTTTATGTTAAATTAATGATATATTTAATTGAAAAAGTCACTTTTTTCTTCGGTTTTCTCTGTTTCTGATAAAATAACCCTTAACTTCAGTCTGAGCTTCTATGAGCATCTACATGATCAGTAAATTAAATCTGGGAAAATATATGATTTACACTGAAAATGCAAAATACAGATGATAATATTAGAAAAAATGGTGAGAAATCACTTAAAAAAAGGTTAAAAATAGAGAAAAATTCATTGGGAACTTCCACAAAAGTATTACCAGGTCTATATGGATAAAAAGTAACTTTTACTTGCACTGGAGTATTTTCACAGTGTGCATTAGTCACAGACTGTATAAACTGATAGATTGTCCATTTCTTTATTTAGAATTTTTGGATCCAGAGGTGACCATATGTGACCATATTTCAATAAACAGGGTCCCAAAAATGGGAGGGCATAAACAGTGAGATAATGCATTGCAGAACAAAGTAATTCTGGAGTCTTGTTATAGTGTTATCTATTAAAAACAACCACAGCTGAGCTGTTTGTCAAAATGTGTTTCATTAAACAAACCAAAACACTGAAAGTCTGACTTGGCAGGCAAGTGAGCTGTAACACAGATCTGTCAATCAAAGCCCAACTTAGCAGACAAAATTTCCATCTGATCTGATGAACAGAGGAACATCTAAAGATGGACCACCTACTGCACATATTATAGGTTTCAAAAAATACAGATGTGACAGGAATAAGTATAAGTTAAAAAAAAAACAAAAAAAAACAACAACATTAACTTAGTATTTTTAGAGCAGTCCAGTGTAAGTGTATGGGAGCCAGGGGACAACTGTGGCACTTAACCCCCCATTTGCTCCCTAGGCACATTACATTGCAGCTGACTGCCCCTAGTCTGCTTAATGTGTGTGTTGCTGTATGTTCAACTCATGATGGATCGAAAACAGAGGTGTGTGTTGGATGTCTACATGTGCTTTATTTATTTATTTATTTATTTATTTATTTACAGGTTCCTCTTCTTTTTTAGCCAGATTGGAGCCAACCCTGGCAGCTGTCAACAGTATTACAACTTTAAGATCCTTTAGCATTGGTGTAATTTTTGAGCTGAAGTACTTGTAATTTTATTAAACTAGAGTTAGAAGGTGTCAGACTACCTTCTAACTTCACTGCTTTTGTGCATTTTGTGCTTCGGTTCAGGAGTAGAATATGATATTGGCCACATGATCACACACATAAACACACGAAATCTGAGCAAAAATGTTGAGTTCAGTGAGAAGGGTGGCACAGTAAATATAGCCTGTCATGTAGCACTGCAAATAATTACTCTCTCAAGTTATAACATCCCCATTATGTCTACTTGTTTATCACAAGGGGACAGTGTTCAAAATCATTAAACAGATGGATGAATTTGGAATAATACCAGTGGGAAAATCACAGGCTTCGACTGGAATGAGGGAATCAGTGGAGAATGCCTACCCTGTCATAGATGCATAGATTGCAGTGCTTCCACCCCCACAGATGTATGTGGAAAGCCTGAGAATGACCATATGCTGTGCTATATACAGTGGAAATATGACAGCTATTAATAGTTTGATATTGTTGTAGTTTTTTTTGTATTTGTTTTAAAGCTTAGCCTATGTGTCTGTTAATAATAATATTAATGTCAGGGTCACATTCCCACATAAATGCAGATTCTTTCCAGAATAAAGGTCAAAGTCTTTTTATCCTCAGATGTATTTAGTAAGTAGGGCACACATCAAGAGCCACCAGAGAGATCAGAGTCCTGTAATGAAGAGTGTCAGTGTGTTCATTCATGGCATAGATTTAAAACAGCAAGACAGAATAATGATCCCAGAGAGACAACCACAGGGTGAAGCATGTGTGTTGCATATGTGTCTCAAGGTTACGTGCTGAATCGACTCACGACAAACATGAAGGAACATAATTAGATCTTCATGTCATATGTGCTGCAGTGAATGCCATGATTCTACAGGCTTTAAGGGGGGGACAACAATTAAATGTTAAGTTAATTTTAGTAAAACTACTGTGATCCCAGCAATGGTGATTATGTCCTTACACTTTGTTAAACCAACAAAATGGCAGCTGTGACTTCTCACACTAGAGGGACTGTACTGTTAATTCTAAGAAACGTATTTATAATGCATTCACAGACAGAAAGAGAGAATGTGAGGGGCTGCAGTACAGGAGATGAGTGGGTGAATTAGTCGCAATTTCATGCATTTTCCATCTTTCGCTCACAATTAGCCACTTCTTGCTCTTGTAATCAGCGTGGTAAGCCCAAGTCCATTTGGAGAGGAGAATTAGCTCACCCATAGGCTTTGGCATATTCTATGGGCTCTATTTCAACAGTGTACCTAGAGATGTAAATAAACACACAAATAGCATTTTTCCTCCAGGCATATGTTGATCCAGCTACAAGCACAGGCCGTCTCGCCTCAATCAAACAGGATTCCAGTTTCTTTGAGTGTTTACATACAATTTACATATGCAGAAACATTTAACCCCAGGTTTTGCCTTCTTGTGACTACATGATATAATAAAGTTCAAAATTACAGTCCATTTAGTAGCTTCTTCTGAGCTTTTAGCAGCTCATCTCAGTCAAGAGAGTGATCAGTTGTCATGGTGATGGCTCAGTTGCTAACAAGTGTCTTAATCTGATGGCAGTGTCACACCATCAGGTGTAAATGGGGGTCTCTGTACCTTGGAGAAGAAAAGACTAGTGTCTGACTTCAAATGAAACTTCTAGAAGCAGAACTATTGGTAGATTATGGAGCAAACAGATGTAGTTATTGACAGGAAACGATGTGAGCTGTGTTTAACCAGCTGTTCACCAACCGTCCTTGACTCCTTCATCTTTATCATGGTTGTCTTTGTCATCTAGTATGAGTCATACTAATGCAGTTGAAAATAGTATCTTCAAGTTTCATCAGTGAAGACCCAAACATCCACCGTCGACCAAAACCATCCACTGATCTAAACTGTTTAATGCCTGTTGATCCACTAATCCTATCAAATACATGTAAATAATTGGTGTAAAATGCAGTTTTTCATCTTTTCATGGTCATCAGATATGACCCATTTGGACGTTCAGAGGCTCCATAGTGAACATGGAAATATCGTCATCTTCTACAACATTGATTCACCATAAGACCCATGGAGTTGGATCAGTGATTATGGATGGAGACACTTGGTTTATGTTCAGTTAATGACATATTTGCTGCAGCGGCCGCTGCTCGTCTTTCAGACAGGGGAAGCTCATTGTCAGCTTACATAAAAAAAAAAGTCAAGTTATTTAAACATAAATTCAGCTCTCCGTTCCTTTTTAAGAAAATGGTCAGTGACCTTATCGTACCAAGTAAACAAGAAAACGTTGAAATTATGTTAAATTGAAACTATGAAGTACAATGAGTGTGTTTTATTTACAGTGCGAGAAATGAACAAGTAATTTTGGAATGGTTTCTCTCTCCATTTCTCAGCAGAATGTGCGATGGTATTAAACTGAACTCTGTCAAGTGAAGGAGTAGATCTCAAACTAGCTGTCAATCAAATGGGATTCAGCCTTTCGACTGATCCTCCAATCAGCACGTGTAATCCTGGCGTCCAGCCCAGCCGAGGTCCGCCCACAGTTCCCCAGAAATGCCGAGCGTCCGGGGGCGGGACACATCGTGGCATTTATCCAATTACCGTCCAGTTTTGAGGCAATGAATAAAACTGTTCCACTCAGTCCCATTGAAGTGCATGGACGCTGAGCATCTACGAGCAAATGCACTGAGCAGAGATCGTATGAGAAAACAGCGCAATGGGAATGTATGAGAAGTGAACATTGAGTCTGTTGATTTGTGATAAAGCTGATTCTGAACGAACTTGTCTGTGAGATGAACGTGTTCTAACGCATTTGTAGTCAATGAAATGTCAACACAACCGTACATATTTGACCATTTAATTTTCATAATTTTGGGGGAGGCCGAACTTCCCTTGCAGTAATTTGAGAAATCGCCACTGATTTGCTGAAAAAGTCACTTTTTCTTGAGTTTTCTCTGTTTCTGATAAAAGAACCTTCTATTTTAATCTGAGCTTTTATGAACATCGACATGGTCAGTGAATGAAATATGGGAAAATACTTAATTTTCACAGAAAAAATGCAAAATACAGGCGATAATATTGTAATAAATGGCGATTAATCACTTGAGAAAGGTTAAATCGAGAGAAAAATGGATTCAGGAACTATCATAAAGGTAGCACTGGGTCTTTATGGGTTAACACAGAAGATGAACAGTGGTCTGACACCTGAAAGTCAGACTTGATGGACAACTTGGAAAACTGTTGGAAACTTTAAATATCTTCACAAGGTTCTGAACTCTCAGGTGAGCATCCTTGGCTATATCTTCTTTAAAAACACTTGCCTCTGTGTCGACCATTATTTTTTTGAACTAGTGTGTAAACTGTGGGTTTATATGTGTTTTAACCTTTCCCCTACTCACTGTGGTATGGTTATCTAACTTCTACGTCTAAAAACCCTCTCTGTTGGATTCAGTGACTGGAAGTAAAATACCTGCCAGCCCTCAGATGCCCCTGACCCAACATTTTACAGAGAGTACAAAGAAAAAGCCAACCTGATCTGACAGATAGACGAGCTTTTGAACTCTGGGAGGCGCAACAGTTCCCTCTGGCAACGAAAAACCTTTTAAGACATCCTGATGAAATCCTTCATCCAGAACACTATAAATATCCTCAAATCAGTGATTTTACTGATGATATGTTTTTAAGCCAGAGACAATGAATGACATGATCTGCTTTTAATGTGTGATCTAACATGTATCATGCATTTCAATCAGTCAATTCATTTTTATTTTAACAGCGCTTTACAACAACCACAGTTAACCAAAGTGCTGTACAATAGAAGAATAAAGGTAAAAGCATCACAAATAAATAAGAATAACAACAATACAGTCTCTGTATTTGGTAACCAAGGAACATTTTTATAAAGAATCCTACTATAATGGACGTTCTGTGTCCAACGCATGTCCGAATGCGTGTCCACGCGTGTCTGGATGTTTGTCACGATGTTGCAGCATGGGAGGGCGTATGGGTGCAACGCCACTGTGCACCATGGGAGGGCGCTATCATACAATGGCACCACGGGTACAATGCCACTAGTGTATACATAATGCATGGATTATATTTAGATTCACTTAATTTTTGATGGTTATGGCAAAAATGTGCTGCAGGCCTTCAGTATGCTTCAGTATTCTTAAAAACATACCCAAAGTGTGGATTGTTTAGAAGCTTTTAATATGAACATAAATCATTATCATACATACATTAACGTAAATCATAAATTATTATTATTATTTTATTATTACCACCTTGATACTTGTTTCTACTAGTACTTTACAAAGTGCAATTGCCTGTTTTTTTTTTTCAACATTGTTTTTTTTTTTTTTAGAGTTATCGTTTTGCTACTTTCTTGTACTATGTCTTGTGTATGTATTTGGTGCTATTGGAACCTCAATTTCCTGAGGGTTCTGCCCAAAGGATCAATAAGTTCTATCTAATCTAATCTAATCTAATCCCACTAAAACATAGGGTTTATAAAATTTACATGCACATTTAAATTGCAGTGGTAGTTTCTTGGCATTATTCATCAAAATTCCATATTATATATTTCTCTTTCAGCATATTGTACTGTAATACAAGTGCTCCGAAATGGAAACCATACTTGCAGCTTTAGTAATCCTACTTATGACAGTTGTTTTCTGGGTCCTTAAGTGTTTTCAGAGAGGAGTAGGAGTTCAGTATTTTACTGACACCTTAAATTACCATGGGCTGGAAGGATTTGGGTAGACAACTCAACCGCTCTACCTGTCACAGGAGCTCAGAAAAGTGGTTTTACTTTTCTATAGTGGCATGAAATGGAGTCAGGTCATCTGTGTTTATATTTAGGATAGAGCTGCAGAAGGAAGGTGAGTATTTTCAACTTAAATGGCTTTTCCCCACATTTCAGCACCTGCAGCTTCTCAAACAAATGACAGAGTAAGTCAGACCTACAGTATTTATATCTGGACTGAGGTTTTTTTGGTTCTACTTGACATGTCTCTGTGAAATGATGACCACGTTTACATCTCTGAAGTATGCTGGAGAAGGTGTGATGGTCAGTGTTGTATAGTAACATGTAGTAATAATACTTCACTACTGTACTCAAGTATCTTTTGTTTACTTTCACTTTTACTTCACTACTTTTCCTAATTCTATTGTATGCTTCAACTCTGATACATGTCTCTACACTGGCTTCCTGTCTCTCAGAGAATAGACTTTAAAATTCTCTTGCTAGCATATAAAGCACTGAATGGTTTAGGCCCAAAACACATCACAGACCTTCTAGTCCAGAATGAACCATCCAGACCACTCAGGTCATCTGGTGCAGGTCTGCTCTGGGTTCCAAAAGTCAGACCTAAACATGGAGAATCAGCATTCAGTTTCTATGCTCCGTATATCTGGAACAAACTACCAGAAAATCTCAGGTCTGCTGAGAGTCTGAGTTCTTTTAAGTTAAGGTTAAAGACTCACCTGTTCACTGCTACCTTTGACTAAAAGGCTTTTGACTTTTTAAATTTTATATTCTCTTTCGAAACTCTGCACTGCAACTCTTACTTTAATATGTGTATGATTTTATATTTTTGGATTTTATGTGTTGTTTTCTTACTTGCTCTTTTTAATCGCCTTTTACATGTTTCTTTTATAATGTGTTAATTGTGTTTCTTTTTCCCTGTCGTTGTATTTCAATGTCCTGTGTGAAGCACCTTGAATTGCCTTGTTGCTGAAATGTGCTATACAAATAAACTTGCCTTGCCTTACCTTGCCTTATATTTTTAATGCACAGTATCATTACTCGTTACAAAAAATTAATATAATGGAAATTTGATGTTTTCACTGCTGAGATTGCCGGTGACTGCAATAAAGTCAGGAAGCTGATTTGTTATTGAGCCTAATCGCATAATGCACAAGTGACAACAACAGTCCATACTCAACCTGTCGGCAATCTGTTGATATGAGCAGCATTGGTTGGTTGGTTGTTATTAACATTTACTTGTACTTTTGCTGTCATTACTTGAGTACATTTAATTGTTGATTACTTGATATACTTAAGTAAATAGATACTTAAAGACTTTAACTTGAGTAGTATTTCAGTTGGTGACTTGAAATTAAAGTAATTTTTTGGTAGAGTTGTTGAGCCGCATTATGTAACTAGAAGCACTCGGAGAGCGCAGACCTCCGCCAAGGCTGATCAGTGGCCCCCCCCCCGTGGGCCCCCCCCACGCCAAGGAGGTTATGTTTTTGCCAGGGTTTGTTTGTCTGTCTGTTTGTTTGTTTGTCTGTCCGTTAGTGTGCAACATAACTCAAAAAGTTATGGACAGATTTTGATGAAATTTTCTGGTCTGCGCCCCCCCCCCCCCGTGGGGCCCCCCCACCCCCGATCACCATCAAAATTTTATCATTTCTTCCTTATCCCATTTCCAACAAACCCTGAAAATTTCATCCAAATCTGTCCATAACTTTTTGAGTTATGTTGCACACTAACGGACAGACAAACAAACAAACAAACAAACAAACAAACAAACCCTGGCAAAAACATAACCTCCTTGGCGGAGGTGATTAATATAATTTCAGAGCAATTGAGAAGAAATTAGTCATAGGAGCTACAGGTAATGTAATCAGAACTTTAACCACACAGTTTAAAGATTAATTTAGCACATTACATTTTCCTGAAAATAAAAATGCGTCAAGTGCATTTTGTAACTAGAAGCACTCGGAGAGCGCAGACCTCCGCCAAGGCTGATCAGTGGCCCCCTCCCGTGGGCCCCCCCCCCCCCCGATCACCACCAAAATTTAATCATTTCTTCCTTATCCCATTTCCAACAAACCCTGAAAATTTCATCCAAATCTGTCCATAACTTTTTGAGTTATGTTGCACACTAACGGACAGACAAACGTGGCCCCCTCCCGTGGGCCCCCCCCACCCCCGATCACTACCAAAATTTAATCATTTCCTCCTTATCCATTTCCAACAAACCCTGAAAATTTCATCCAAATCTGTCCACAACTTTTTGAGTTATGTTGCACACTAACGGACAGACAAACAACCAAACAAACAGACAAACAAACAAACAAACAAACCCTGGCAAAAACATAACCTCCTTGGCGGAGGTAATAAACTTCTCAAATTGTAATAACTTACTACATAATGCGAAGAAATTTACTACATAATGCACTGAGGTAGTTTATTACAAAATGCGTCAGTTTATTACATAATGCGGCTTTATTACAAGATGACGCGACATTCTTATTACATTTTGAACCTTTATATATTATATTTTTTTATATTTATTTTACTTTTATAATATATAATGGGAATTTATTACATAATGCGGCTCAACAAGGGTACCTGTACTTCTACTCAAGTGGACTTTCCAGTACTTTTATACAACTCTGGTGGTGGTGTACTATACTTTGCTGATAACAATGTTGATAATTGTGTAACATTCAAGGCACACTTAAGCAAAATGACAGTCAGAGCATTCCGCAGCAGTATGCCATGTGGTTTGTGCTTATTGGAATCACCATTTGTTCTCCAAAAGGCAATGACCCCAAGCACACCTTGAGAAGAAGAGGGATGGATCATGACCTGGCCTCTGCAATTACCTGACCTGGACCTGACTATAAGTGAAGGCAAAGGTGCCAACAAGTGCTCATCACCTCTGGGAACTCCATCACAGCTGTTGGAAGACCAATCTGGATGCTGACTTCAGGACTCTGATTGAGAGAATGCTAAGAGTCAGCAAAGGTAACATCGAACTACTGGAAGGAATCTGAATTATATAACATATTTCTGCTGTTGCATAACTACATGTTCCTTCATAGTTTTGGTGTCTTCAATATTAACAACAACAAGAAATAAAAAACCATTGAAGGAGAAGGTGAGCCTAACATTTTATTTTATTGACACCTGGCCCTTTGTCTTGTTGTTTCCCTTTAGAAAGGAAGATGTGTTTGCCATATATTGGTGCAAACAGGGCATAAATTGCCATATATAATTTCCTTTCAATCAAATAAACTGTTTTCCTGAAATCTACAGTCGTGTCCTTTGCTAAATTTAAACATTTGTCCACACTGAACTTGAATCCATCACAAAAGTACAATGAGAATCAATACTTTCATCCACAGAGTCAATACAGGCAACAAGAACTGAATATTGCGAAACCACTCTCACACTGTTTACCCCACGATGTTCGCTCCACACTGACACACATTTTCCCCACACACTGGTGATGTTTTTCTAGCCAGCTGTCGTGTACCTGCACACAGTAAACCTTTGAATTATTCAGACCAACAGACTGTCATAGTTTAAAGTTTTTGTTGCCCATAGGGAAAGGAATAGTCTCGCAATACGTGATCACAACATAGAGAAAAATTAGGAGAAAAAAGGTTTGGTCTGGGATTATTGACTTAGTGAGGTGGTTTTCAAAATATAAAATACGGTCTAAGATGCCATCTCTGCAAAAATACTTACAGATTTTTGATAACCTGATTGTGTTGAGTGACATAAGTGTATTATCGCTGATGCTGACTTAATCAATCGATGTCTGCAGCTTTTGCATCTGTACTAAATGTCACTGGAAGGGGACTGACTAGCAACTTTTGCAAGCGCTGTAAATTCAAGTTCATCAGTGTGTATAATTATTTTTGACAGAGAATATGTATTGTGTAAGCCCTACAATGAAATACTAAAACTAATGCATATCCCTTTGTCATGTAGCACTGTTTCTCAGAATGTTTGCCTGATGTGACATGGCTTTTGTCACAAGAGTTGTAACAATGTGTACGGTTAAGGTTAACTTGATTTCCTAACTCTGTTGGGAAATTTTGTCTGTGCTTTTAGCCCATCTATCAGGGTGGGGAAGCAAAATTTACAATGAACATTTACTTGTTTTTTTTTCTCAGCAGGCACTACATCAATTGTTTTGAAACCAAACATATTGATGTCATAATCATACCTAACACTATTATCCATACCTTTTCAGAAACTTTTGCCCATATGAGTAATCAGGAAAGCAACCGTCAAGAGTGTGTGATTTGCTGAATACACTCGTCACACCAAGGAGATTTCAAAAATAGTTGGAGTGTCCATAAAGACTGTTTATAATGTAAAGAAGAGAATGACTATGAGCAAAACTATTACAAGAAAAACTTTCTTGTAATAGTTTTGCTCATAGTCATTCTCTTACTATACTATTAAAGAATACTATTAAAGAAGAATGGGAGAAGTTGTCACCGAATATTTGAGGAACACTTGCGCAAGTTTCAGGAAGCGTGTGAAGGCAGTTATTGAGAAAGAAGGAGGACACATAGAATAAAAACATTTTCTATTATGTAAATTTTCTTGTGGCAAATACGTTCTCATGACTTTCAATAAACTAATTGGTCACACACTGTCTTTCAATCCCTGCCTCAAAATATTGTAATTTTGCTTCCCCACCCTGTATATTATAAAAGCCAAGTGGCCTCTGTGTGCTTGTGTGCATGTATGTGTATTAGCTTTATAACTGAAACACTGGACAGATCTAGCCTTTGCCTTTTGGAGTACTTGTGTATTTTGGTCAAGGATCAGACAGGCGAAAACAGCTTATTGATACAACCAATTCTTTTGAGTTATTAGTTGTTTTTAAAATTGCAGTGGGCTTACAGGCAGCCCATGGACATTTCTATTCACAGATGCAAATGGGGGGGCTGGATCCGGATCAACGGAACCACAACAGGAGTACCGGGTCCAGCTGTGATCACACACTAACAAGGTCGATCTGCTTCTTACTGTGGCCTGGTTCCACTCCACTGGTCCCCAGTCAGACCCGGCTGATGAAATCCCCCTCCAGAGCCCCCCCCCCCCCTTACTGTAACATGGCGACAGATCGATCTGTGCAGACTCCAATCAGACAAACCAAAGTTCAGCGGATCTGGACACAGAACGGCAGTGAGTCTCAATAAACCGTCATGTTCAATCCTGTGTAAACATCTCTGCTCCACATGGATGTCAATACAAATAAAATGAGGGCTGTTATATTTCTTCCTAATCTGTGTGTTACACCAGTAAGCTTAGCTCAGCTCCCATTTTTAATAACTCTACTGCTAACAATGCACTAGTTCTAATATATACACGCTAGCTAGCACTAGCATAGGACACATTAGGACAGTGGTTCCCAACCTTTTTTGGCTCGTGACCTCATTTTAACATCACAAATTTCTGGTGACCCCAGACATTCAAACGGAGACATACTTTTTGCTAAAATGAACTTGTTTTTGATCATGTAATAGTTTCCTATACTATGCTGCAAATAAGCACAAATGCTAGTCAACATTTAGTCTATATAATGTATATTATTATGGACGGAGGCAGAAAAGCCAGGTGTAGATTACTGCACAAAGTGAGATTTTTTTTTTCCTTGGTCAGGATATGTACAGTCAGTCCAGCTTGGATTACAGGCTGACAATTAATACTGAACAAACAAGAACTCAAACTATGAATAATGAAGAGCTGCAGCATCTGAAAACTGATCACAATGAACATTTGAAAGATAAACAGTACCACAGTGCTTCAGTTTCAGACTCAGAGTTTGTCATGTCTTTTATGGATTATGATAGTCTCTCTCAACTCACCATGTATTTTTTATTAGTAAGGTTTTTTTTTTTATCAATTACTAGAAATTTCAGGCGACCCCATCTGAATTCCAGGCAACCCCACATCCCGACCCCATGGTTGAAAAACACTGCATTAGGATCAGTGAGCTGGAGGTTCTCTGGGATCAACTCCAGATCTTCATCAGTGCCGTGGTCAATGGCACTGATAGGACAATTAACCTAATGAGGTCCCAGAGGAAACCCAAACTGTGTAGACCACAGGTGTCAAACTCCGGTCCTCGAGGGCTGGTGCTCCTGCATGTTTTAGATATTTCCCTCTTCCATCACACCTGGAAGCCATTACATCATTATCAGGCTTCTGCAGGGCATAATGATGAGCTGATCATAATTGACCCAGGAGTGCTGGAAGAGGGAAATATCTAAACATGCAGGTACCGGCCCCTCGAGGACCGGAGTTTGACACCCCAGGTGTGGAACAGAACAGTTAAACTCAACACAAGATGGCGCTCTTTCTTGCTGTGAGGCACCAACATATAAGTGAGTATTCGGTGATTACTGTTGCATTTTGTTTGATTTTCTTTATCTTTTTCTTTTGTTTTTCTTCTGTGTTTTTGTTTTTTTCTTTGGTCTTCTTTTGTTCGGTTTATGTGTTGGTTTCATTACAATAAGCGATCTCTGTGGTTTTTTATGCTCTATATTTATCTTACTCAATAGATGCAGCACAGTGAGGGGACACAGTGGTGCAGTGTTTAGCACTGTAGGCTCACAGCAAGAAGATCAGATCCCTGTGTCGGCAGCTGTGGGTTCTCTCCAGGTACTTCGACTTCCTCCCACCATCCAAACACATGCATTAGACTTAATCTGATAGGTTAATCAGTCAGTCAAAACCAATCTAAACGCCTGTAGGTGTGAATGTGAGTGAATGGTTGTACGTATACCCCCCCATGACCTACCAGAGGATTCAACAGTTTGGAAGATGAATGTGTATGAATGAATGAAGGAGGAATGACTGATGCACTGCTCTTATGTGCTAAATTTATGCACTACATGTACATGCTAGAGATTTATGTTGTGCATTTATCTACAATATTTATGTTCTGACTTTATTTCGAGTCCATTAGTTGTTCACAAGCAGAGTGAATATCAAGAAAGAAACCTTTTATTTAATCTCATAAACTCCTATTTTATTTATCACTACTCTTTATACCCTCATAGCAGAGACGGTCAAGAAATAAAAGAACCTTATATTATTTCTGTGGGTGTGTCATACAGCTTTTACACTCGCCTACGTTATTTTATTTTAATTTCTTTTTGTCTTTTTCCTATTAATTGCCCTACGTTGCATAAACAGCTTTATTAATTTATATAATCTTTTCAGTCATTGCTGCTTGTTTTTAGCTGTGTCCTATGAGGTATCTTCAAGTGCTTTGAAAGGCACCAATAATTAAAATGCATTAGTTTGGGGGAAAACATTTGTTGCTAATGAAAAGATGTCAAGAATTAGCAGTAGGTGTTTGTTTAAGAATAGGAATTTTTTCTTACAAGCAAATGCACAGAATTATAACTGAGATGGACCTTGAGCTAAATGTTCTGAAAAATTGTTTTTCCCAGTCTCAAGAATAAATTTGTTTGTTTAATATGCCATATCTAATGAGTCACCAGTTGATACCAATATAATGCTTGTTTGTAGACTTGGTTCTTTCTTTCTTTCTTTGTTTTTTTTTTTTTTTTGGTTTTTTTTTTTAGTTAATTAGTTTTTTATGCTTTTCCTCCTAAATGATTTAGACTGATGTTTTATTCCCACAGATGAACTTTTATTACAGCTGTGTCTCTTTATTTGTTTTCACATTAGCTGAAGCCCTATTGTTCATTTACTGAATTTTTTATTGGACTCCGCTTTTATTGAAGTGCATTAGATCTAATTATCACATCAAAAACTTGGTGTGGGGTTTTTAATATTCAGGTTTACTGTATATCAACATCTCTTTGAGTTGTTACCTTGGCAACTATTCTTCTTTGGGTATATAATGGGGTCCAGGTCATCTTTGTGACATTTCCAGAAGTCATGGAGCTGTAACAATTCTGTGAATACTTGATAACTGGGCACCTGCAGGAAATTGCACCATTGGATTGACCATTTCTGTTGAATAGTAATGATTTTGAACTATAAAACCTATGGGGTTTGGATCCATGTGGACACTAGGTTTGTCACATTTTCCATAAAAGAAAATAAAACACTAGATAAACCATCAATGGACCGAAGGGTTGGAGGTTCGAATCCTGGCTCTGACTGTCCACATGTCGAGTGTCCTTGGGCAAGACACTGAACCCTACATTGCTCCCGGTAGGGCCTGGCAGCACCTTGCATGGCAGCAGCCGCCCACAGGTGTATGAGTGTGTGTGTGAATGGATGAATATGAGGCTTTATAAAGCGCTTTGGGCACCATGAAGGTGTAGAAATGCCCGATAGAAGTGCAGTCCATTTACCATCACTTCGTACATCACTTCGTCACCACTTCAGACTCTGTTATTGTGTGGAGGTGTATTTACCTGCCGAGACCATGTCCTCTTCCTGTATTTTCTATTTTTCTCTTGTTTTACTGTATTCAGGATGTTTCTGGGCAGTGAGTGTGACTCAGTGCCACTAACAGTACTGGACACATGAGCTCTATCATAAAAATAAAGATCTGGTTGTACTGTTCTCTTTCTACTTTTTTTCCCTGAATGGCACAAAGGAGAACGTACTTTGTCTGCATTTGTCCTCCAGAATATTCTATAACTTTCTACATGTGCACAGCCATTGAGTATTTTAAATCTCTTTTAAAGATGCACCTATTTGTACTGGCTTTTAATACAAGTGTGACTTATTTATTTTAGCTTCTAGTTGTGTTTTAGATGCTATTTATTGTATTATTGTGTATCTGTTTGTTTGTTTGTTTTACTAATATTTGGTATATCTTATATTTAGTCTTATTTTTAATAGTTTTAGTATGTCTCGTATCAACAACTTTGGGCACCACTTTGGGCACTTTTTGTTTAACCATAAAGACCCAGTTAGTGCTACTTCTATGCCAGTTCCAAAGTAAATGTTTCTCTCTATTCAAACCGTTCTTAAGTCATTTATCACCATTTATTGTAATATTACCCTCTTTATGTTGCATTCTTTTCAGTATAAATCAGGTATTTTGCTGTGTTTAATTTACTGATCCTGTAGATGTTCATAAAAGCTCAAATTAAAGTTGAGGGTTATTATATCAGAAACAGAGAAAACTGAAGAAAAAGTGACTTTTTCAGCAAAATATGTCATTAACTGAACATAAAGCAAGTGTCTCCATCCACTGTCATTGATCCAACTCCATGGGGTTTACTGGAGAATCAAAGTTGTAGAAGATAACAGTGTTTCCATGTTCACTCTGGAGCCTCTGAACGTCCAAATGAGTCATATCTGATGACCATGAAAAGATGACAAACTGCATTTTACACCAGTTATTTACGTGTATTAATAGGATTAGTGGATCAACAGGTATTAAACAGTTTAGATCAGTCGATGCTTTTTGCTGTTTAGGTTTTTACGGATTAATCGCTTCTTTTCTTTGACTCTTAAACCCCTGACATGTCATTGCTGACACATCTGAATTTTTATGTTTTAAATATTCATAAAAATTCAACAGTTTGCTCAATAAGAAAATTTTCAAAACACACTGAGAGAATAGACTTTGTGTTTTCCAAAGACATCTGAATATGTGCATTTTATCTGAATTATTTCAAAGTATTGATAAGTTTAATAGGTCAGAAGTTATTAAACATTTAGATCAGTAGATGGTTTTGGTCACCAGTGGCTGTTTGGGTCTTTATGGATTAAATGTGCTATATAAATAATTCAATGTTACTACTGTGAAAAAATCATAACATAATATTTATTTTTCTATTTCATGGCTTTTTTTCTCACTCTGCACATTTCATAAATTGCTCTCTTGACCATTTGTATTGGCTTTTAATACAAGAGTATGACTTTGTTGTTTTATCTTGTTTTTGCACTTTTAGATACTATTTATCCTATTATTGTGTATCTGTTTTATCAGTTTTAGTCCTTTTATGACATTAGGTCATTTAATTAATTTGCTCCTTTTTTTTTTTTAACTTGTCTTGTCCAACATCATAGCAGCAGAACGGTGGTCTGGCTGCCTTGTTGCACTAAGCAAATTTGCTTTGCAGAGGGAAACTATATATATATATATATAATATATATATATATATATATATATAAAGTATATGAGGTTCCCCTTGTTATTCTACTTTCTTTATTTTGGGTTTTGTTGAACCACATTTTGATGCAGGTCCTGACAGGAAGGAACGGGGGAAGGAGAAGAAAGGGGGAAGAGAGAAGGAGAGGGGGCAGAGAAAAAAAGGAACAGAAGGTGGTGTAAACCTTCACAAGAAAATATCAACAATACTAACATTAACAACCATGGTGATAATTATAATAATAATAACTGAGTAAACTGAGCAAAAAATAATAGTAATAATGATGATGAAATAAAAAAACATATTGAACGAAAAATAAAATAAAAGACACATGAACAAATATCATAAACAACAACAACACAAATAACACCAGCAACAAATCCACATAAAAGCGGTTGTTCACATTAATCTTCCATGACAAAGTGACTGTATCAGTGTAAAGCAAAGAGAATAAGGCAAAGAGACCGAGGTGTACTTCAGTGATGAACACAGCCATGCAACCACAACCGCAACCCCTCCAAGGACCAGGAGCCAAAAGGGGAAAAAAATAAATACATTTGCTCTAAGTAAAAGTTCAACAAATTCAGAGCTCAGATCAATTTTAAGTAATTATATGCAACATCTGTTTGCATAGGAATTTTAGAATTATACTAATATTATCCCTGGGTGCACTTCATGGTTATATTTCCTCTATAAGTCCATTATGATTATCATAATGAAGTTACTATAATCCACAAATATAGAAACATCATCAAATAATTATGCTTACATCAGGGTGCAAGAGCCCTTTTGATATATTCTATATTCAAAGTAATCATTAGATCTCATTGCCCAGACAGCTTTAGCAGCACCATGTGAATGGGACAAAATGTGCTGAATGTAACATAATGTTGGAAACCATGTGAATACATCATGTTAATATGCATCCACATACATATGTGCAGTACATATGGGTATTCATTCCCAATCAGTGACTCATTGTGCATGGACTCGTAATCATTTTTTCATATTTGGAAATGATTAATACGATACATAAATACATATTTGGATGGCACAGAGGTGCAGTGGTTAGCTCTGTGACCTCACAGCAGAAGGCAGTGGGAGTTGTCTGTGGGGACTTTGCATGTCTCACTCCAAACTGCCCATAGGCATCAAAGTGAGAGTGAATGGTTGTTCCTCTGCAGGCACGTCCAGGCTGTACCCTGCCTTCGGCTGTAGGTAGATGGAATAGTCTCCAGAATCCCCTCGATCCTCTGGAGGATTAAGCAGTTTGGAAAATGAATGAATACACATTTTCTTCACATATTGTTCCTTATTGATTTTTTAAAGCAGTTCTCTTAAAGCTATACCTACCGATGTGGCATTTCTTACAGCACTTAGTAAAAGTTTGAACATGAACAACCCGCCTCCCTCCAAAGCCCCGCCCCCTTCCCCCTGCCTGAGCTCTGACGCTCTCCTCCTCTGACCTGATGCGTGCGGTGGAAGCGGATTTGGAGGCGAAGGTCCGGTCCGCTTCGGCGTGTCCGTGGACCCCTCCCTCACTAATCAGATACATCATCCACCTGCCGCGGCCCCTGTTTCATCAGTAGACCCTGTATTTAAGGGTCTGGTCTGTGCAGTGCTGGGTCAATGTCTTCTCATTACTTAGGTGATGATGCGCACTGTGAACGTGCAGCCACCGCGAATTTTCCGTGGACATTTGAGGTGTCCTAGTCCATACATTTATCATCCTACATAATCCTACATGGTGTGACACCAAGTACATGTACGTGTATGAGTACTGCGGTCATAAAATCTGACCTTTATGCAGACCTGTTTAGTCCAGTACACCAGACTTCCAGACTTTTATCTCCATCCTTCATTCATTGGACTCCTGTTTGTTCCCCTTAGTTGTTGTTTCTGTTAATAAATCCGTTTTTTCCCTTCCACATGTGCATTTGAGTTCTATCCAAACACATCCTGGACAGGAGACTGTGGTCAGTGACAGGAGGAGCAGTGCGAGTGAGGCGTCAGATTCAGAGGGACAAATGGATGCGAGGACGGCAATAATGGATGGGATGCTGGATGGTCATAATGGATGATTGACAGGGGGCTCAGCCAGGTTCGGCCAATTATTTCATTCAGACCGAATAAAATAATCGGTCAGAATTTTATCAGAAATATGAGCAATATATGAGAATTAAACATTTTTGACTTTCAATACCTGGTGGATTTCTTTTACATTTTAGTTTGACACATGTTTATTAGGAGCATTTTAAGATGACAAAAGAAAAGTGTAAAAATGCCCCATCATACGGTATAGCTTTAAACACATTTGTAACATGGCTATACTTGAATATTTCACTCAGCTACTATGAGTAACAGGACTTGTTTGTCCATGTATTTTATTTTCCAGAACTAGATTCCCGTGTGTCCTGGAAGGCTGCAGGACTTTGGCGAAATATTTTGGCTGCAATGAATCTGTAAATGAGATGTGTATAGCAAACACTGCGGGAGAAAACTGTCAACACCTGATCCCTTTAGAAGCACATGGTTGACAGAAAGATGGACTGAGGTGTTTCAGAAAAAGGGTTGAAAACATGAGGCAAACCTGTCCTGCTCTTTAAAACGTGTTTATGGGGCATTTGGACTACCTGCTTATCACAACCTGCCTACTGCCAGCTCCCATTCTTTGTTATTTCTCTCACTGCCTGTAGGCTGGATAATCCATTACACACCAATGGGTCATATCACAGGCCATGGCCAAGCATCATATTTGATTGTTCAGGTTGAAGGATTTGTTGGATACATCATGGCCAGTATACATGTGCCATGTTATTACATCAAATAAACAAGTCATTTTGTTGAAATGTCTGCGGTCCTTGACAACTATTGCTGCATTATTTACGAACACTACAGCCCCCAGAACTGCAAACAAGTGTTTTCATTTCAGGACGTGAGCAAAGATGCAATAAATGAACAGATACAAGACCACTTGTTCCGCTTTGAGATTGCAGATAAATAGCACTTTCAAGACATCAGTACTATGTCTCTGCCACCCAACTAGTACTCAAGGATGTATCAGTTTCAGAGTGACGCAAATAAACTGCATTTATAAACCTGTCACAAACATACCAAAAGAGAACACTCAGTTGCTCTGTGCAGTGACATAATTGGCAACAAATGAGTATTTGAACAAGCAAGTAATGAAAGCATTGGGGCAGATTGCTCCATTTGCTTTCGTCAGACTAACATCAGAGGAAGATTCTCTTGGAAGTCATTCTGAAAGAAAAAAAAATCACTTCAGGGTCTTTTTATTGAACATTGAATATGTATATCACAAAGCTTTTTTTCATGCTATATATAGAAAAAATAGAACTAACCCGACAGAGATATTGCTACTTTTTCATGTGCCACCTCTGGCATAAATGTAACCATTATTGCCTAAAGAAATTATAGAAAAGGGGCCTGAAGTCATACCAATTTGCATTCTGTGAAATTGTGTTCCCTTTACATTTACCCAGAGGACTAAGATTCAGAAAATCCATTCATCAAGTTTAATAAATGCAGAAACCTTCAGCTCAACAGAATAGTAGCAAAGCAGAAATGAAACCACAGTGAAAATGGAGTAATTACATAATGTACAGGACTGTTCAGCCAATTTGATGTAAAGGCTTAAGCAGCTGCGACATGTGAATGTGTCCAAAGCAAATCCTCCATGTTTTGTCTGCTCTGGGGTTTCTGCAGCACAAGAGGGGGTCATGCACAAACTGCATGCATGGAGGTTCAGTTCCCATCTTCTCTCTATCATCAAGTGTCTTTGAGCAAGACATCAAACCCACGTTGCTCCCACTGAGTGCTTTGCATGGCTCTGTTACTGATCTGAGTGTTTGACAGGCAAATTTTAAAGTATTTTGGTTTCCGCTAAGATACAAAAGCACTATTTACCAATTACATAATCCTTTACATTGAAATTGCTGTAGAAATGTAGACAAGACTTGATGTTTTGTGTGTTTCTGTGAGATAGTGAGCATGATTATGTGGTCCTTCCCATCTCTAATGGTCTCTGACATTGTACATGATGACTCCACCCATTCTAAAGTACTGAAAAAAGAACATACAGTTATGTTTTAAATAATAAATAACTTTACATATTTATATAACTGATTTTACAAGCAGGATGAGTGGGTTAGCTGTACATTGAAGTGCTTTCAAATTAATTTTTGGTGTTTCAAGAGGTCAAGTGTGGAATGAATATGACACAGTGCAGCACTTTGCTAAATTAGCAATGCTAATTTTTTTTTTATCCACAGACAGAATTTTAAAGAATAATGATGTAATATAACTCATGTTACATCATTGTTCTTTAAAATTCTATATTATATAAGGCTCAGATTTTATGCTACGGATATGAATTGCTGATTTGTGAGTCTGAAATGAGACAAAAAAGGGCTTATTACGGTTTCATTTATTTTATACATGGGTTCACTCATAATTAATCATTGTTGTGTCAGCTAAATATTTTTTTTTTTGTTATTCTTTTATTATTCTCTATTATTGCTGTATCTTTCCCTCTCCATATGAAAAGCTTTTTGTAAAACAATGATGGACTTTGAGGTTTCAGTCAAATATAGAATCTCCTCAATTACAGTCTAGACAAATTATGTAACCCATATTCTACGTGCTGTAATAAATTAATTCACTGATTAAAGAATCATCTTGTGGGACGGTTATTTGACTTTAGGACATTTGTTGCACTGCACCACACTAGATCTCCCTTTTTTGCAGTCAAAATCTTTTTCTGATGAAAGAAAATTTGCCAGAAGGGACAGTTGTTAGTAGGAATATATTCACCAAAGCCCCACAGTTCCTCAGATGTTCTGTCTTGCCAAAATAAAAAGTGTTGGAAAAAAATTCTATTCTACAGGGTGTCCCATAAGTCTCCATACATAGGAAAATAAACGTTTCTTGACATAAACCATTTTATTTATACAATATGCTCTATATGACTGCCATTTTGTCGGGAATACATTTCAATGTGTGTCCTCCACTGCTGAAGAGCTATAAAGAAGAAATATAAAGAAATACATGTTAGAACCATATATGTATGGAATGTATTATGTCTCCTATGTATGGAGACTTATGGGACACCCTGTATATCCAACTGGTTGGCACACACCTTATTCTGCCATTAGGTATCAGAAAAATCATTGCAGTACAATTGGTTTTGAGTAATTCTACTGACAGATAAACAAAACAACACCAGTAAAAAATAAATAAATACAAAGAGAATAATAATAACAACTGAAAACTAAACAAAAATACAAAAAAGTGCACACAACACAAGTAATAGTCAACTTCATTACTGGTTTTCAACTAAAGACCTCAAAATTAATGCTTTCTTTTTTAAAATGTATGATATTCTAAGTGAATGAAGTAGAAGAGCCATTTGTAATATTTCCATTCTGAAGTTATTTGTACAAAGGATAGCACACAATGTATAGCAAAGATATGTATTAAAACTTCAGCCCAGCACAGCCTCTCTGTGTTGTAATACCACTTTGTACCACTAGAGTGAGTAGTGACCCAGTACAGCAAACAGCACATAGTGAACTATCATCTGAGCTATCAGGAAACAATAAATGCAACCATGGCTTTTTATGTTGCAGCAACTATCAGTACCCTGAGTCTGCCACATCTTCAGTAGTCTTTGGAAAACACAAGCTCTATTCTCTCAGCGTGTTTTGAAAATGTTCCTATTGAGCAGACTGTTGAATTTTTATGAATATTTAAAAGACATCAGAATTCAGACGCATCAGCAATGACATGTCAGGCATTTAAGGATCAAAGAAAAGAAGTGAGTAACCCATAAATACCCAAACAGCCACCGGCAACCAAAACCATCTACTTATCTAAACTGTTTAATACCACTAATTCCACTAATCCTATCAATCCATGTAAGTAATTGGTGTAAAATGCAGTTTGTCTTTTTTTCATGGTCATTAGATATGTCCCATTTGGACGTTCAGAGGCTCTGTAGTTACCGTGGAATCTACCGGAATATACTGGGCATCTTCTACAACACTGATTCACCAGTAAAACCCATGGAGTTGGATCAGTGACAGTGGATGGACATACTGGGGTTATGTTCAGTTAAAGCTGTGGGAGACCAATTTTTCACAGTAAGGCTTACAGATTCGTGATACTTAGGCTATGACATGTGTTTTACAGATTTGATGAAAAATTGCTGATGAAAGTCTCCCACAGCTTTAACCCTTTCATGCATGAATTATGAAAACCTTAGTCAAGATTTTTTTCCTGAGTGTTTTTATTCATCTTCAGGCATAAAAAAAACAAAAACAATGTGATTGAAATTTTTTTAATGAACCTATTTTTATGGAGTTACAAAAATGTCCGCTCAGCTGGACACCATGCATTTAATTTATGAAGCAAAAAAACATGTATTCACTGATATACTGTGTGAAAACTATGAAATAAAAACATTTTTAATGCTGCTAATCTTATTTTTTTCCTCATATATTAACATATTCTAATACTAGTTATTACTCATTTCATGGAGATAATATGCAAAAAAAAACCAAAACTTTTTGCTTAAAAAATAAACTTTTAATTACAGTCTAATAACAATCAGCACTTGATTTACACTCAAACATTTAACTGGAGATCATGTTTATCAATAACAGCAAAGTTACAGTAATGGTATGAATTACAGTGTATGAGATGATGCATAAGTGTCCACTGTGTTGGTTGATAGGGAACTAAAACAACAAAATCCATGAAAATACCAGAGAACAGCTGGAGAATAGCTGTCCACTGTAATGACCACCATGCATGAAAGGGTTAATGATAGATTTTGATGAAAAAGTCATTTTTTTTCAGTTTTCTTTGTTTCTGATATAATAACCCTCAACTTTAATCTGAGCTTTTTTGAACATCTACATGATTACATCTACATGAATTAAATATTGGAAAATACATGATTTTCACTGAAAAAAAGCAAAATACCGAGAATAATATTATCATAAATGGTGATAAATTGCTTAAAGAAAGGTTAAATAGAGAGCAAAAATCATTTGGGAACTGACCCAGAAATAACTGGGTTTTTATGAGTTCAGGTAGAAGCAAAGCAGAATCTTTCTGCTGCCAGCGAATGCTCTCAGTGAGATAAGAAATGATTATTTGATCCTGAACTCACAAAGTTTCTTCAATACTGTTAAGCTGGAAATGGGTAAATTAATGTTGTTTGTTCAGGGATGTGCTGCTCACACCATTAATCTCCAAACTCTGGCATTCTGATTCAAAACTGATCTTTAGTGCAGACACTGACAATCACAGTCTAATAGTCATGATCATCTTCAGGAGATTATATGTAGCTTTGACATTATATGCTGAATAAATCACTCACTGAATACAGAGAACAGAGCTCACTGTTTACCTAAATGTGTATTATGGTATGATCAAGTTTTCGTCTTCAAACAAAAATCTGTCGCCGGTTATTTTGCAGTTGGTCCAAATAACGCTGTAATTTACAACCTTGTGCTTCAACAATGGGTGCATCAGCTGATAGTTATAGTTCTGCTTTCTCAGCCCAGTTTTTTTGACAGAAAACAGCTAGAGTAAAACCATCAGTCACCCCTGTTTTTTGTACATTTTGTATTTGCAGTAGCTTCACTTAAAGATCTGTTTTGAATCATCCAAACAAGGTCAGAACTGTCCCAGTTCAGATTGAACCGTGGATCAACAAACAGTGATTTTTGCAAAGATTATAACATTACATAATTGACAAGAACAATGCACAGGACTTAGGAGAAGGACTCCAAACAATTCTCAAATGTAAAAAAGATCTTTATTCCAGAAGGCACACAGGGAAGGCAGAACACTAAACTAAAAAAAAACCACACTATCACAGAAATCTACACTGGGAAGAAACGGGCTGGAACACTTGAAAGAAATACCAAGATGAACTGGCAACAGAACAGGGAAGCAGACCAACTAAATACACAAAGGAGGTCTGGATGATTGGAACACAGGTGAGGCACAGTGGGGCGGGACAGACAATCACCGAGACAGGAAACACCTACGGAGGAAGTGCAAACCTTATAATTATAATTATAATTACACACAACACATATATCTTTAAAAATCATATTGATAATATACTGTCTAATACATATTCTACAAACTGCTGTTCTAATTTTGTGTCTTAATGTTTTAATATGTATATTTGATATATATGTATTCAGATATATATATATATATATATATATATATATATATATATATATATATATATATGTATGTATATATGTATATATATATATATATATATATATATATATATATATATATATATGTATACACACACACACACACGTATATTTAGAGCTTTATGTATGTGTTTACATGTTTTTCTTTTTCTTTTGTTTTATAATTTCCTTCCTGCTATTTTTTGTTACACTTGAATGGAGCGACTGTAACACCCAATAATTTCCCCCAGGATTAATAAAGGATTTTGATTCTGAAATCTGACATGAGGAAAAATGTAAATATAATACAAAATAAACAGGAAGTGAACCTAAGAGTGTAGAAACACCATAACAAAAGACTCTCAAGGAGACATTCATTCATTTCATTCATTTATTTGTTTCGAGCAGAAGAAAAAACTAAACTTTTATGTGTACAAAGAACTAATAGCAGAGCAAATATATTAACGACAAGATGTGATCAAGAAAATATCAGAATTTCCATGTACACTAGTAATACCAAAATAAATTCAATAAGTTTTGCTCACAAAGGAGTGGGAAGAAGAAAACTTACACTGAAAAAAGTGAGGGTGATATTTACTAAGGAAAACTTAGGAAAGTTTACTGATGATTATTAATGTGGTCAGTGAATTTTACTTTCTCCTTCTTTGCAAGTTTTACTTAGACTCTGACTGCTTCTCTGATGGCACTGTCTGCCCCCATTATGATCAGTGTGGCTCACTACATACTTTTTCTAACTTTTATTAATGGACAATATATAAGTAACATTTACACAACATTTTACATATTTTTTCTGCAGTTTAAATTGCCTATTAAAACTTACTTGGTAATTCTAGGTTCAAATGTAATGACTATAACCATTGAATATTATGTGAAAATACATAATACAACTTATTCTTCCCACACAGTTTATTTATTACACGAATGACATATTTAGTTTTACTTGAATAATTCTAGTTCTCACTGATACTTACAATTAGAAAATAAGAACTGTGACAGTTAACCTAATAAATATTACTACACATTTTTCAGTGTATTAAATCCCACCCCCACTTCTCATTTATACAACATAACACATTACTTTTGCTTCCTTAATGATAAAGTTACATCTGTTTAGAGTTCTAATAATGTAAATAAAAGATAGAAAACAGATTAGGAAAAACGGATGTATATTACACATTGTAACTATCTAATTGATAGTCTACAGAACTTATAATACAATATGTTTCAACAATAATCACATACCAACAATGGTAATGGAAGTGACACATACCAACATGGTAAACGACATACAGCATATACCAACAAATGTAAGACAGAGCCAAGGATGGAATGGCCCAGCAATTAACAATAAGCCCCGCCCTCCCAGTACTGTGACCAAACCATATGTTTGTAAATTGCTTTAAAACTGTGGATAGTTTGGCATTGCTTGTGGTGAAGATCCAGACTGTTCCATACGACACTAATAACTTTATACCCTCATACTGTAAACCTCATAATTAAACTCACTCGAGTAGAAAAAACTGTGTGATTTCATCATCAAACTCCATTCTTTTTTTTTTTTAGAAGTGTAACATTTAATTTGAATATTATTTTATTTCCAAATCATTAATTTTTGTTTATTATTTTGAAATTTGTTTATGTTGTAATTTACATATTATTTCATTAATTATTTAGTCAGTGTATTACCTCCGCCAAGGAGGTTATGTTTTTGCCAGGGTTTGTTTGTCTGTCTGTCTGTCTCTCTGTTTGTCTGTCCGTTAGTGTGCAACATAACTCAAAAAGTTATGGACAGATTTTGATGAAATTTTCAGGGTTTGTTGGAAATGGGATAAGGAAGAAATGATTAAATTTTGGTGGTGATCAGGGGTGGGGGGGCCCACGGGGGGGGCACAGACCAGAAAATTTCATCCAAATCTGTCCATAACTTTTTGAGTTATGTTGCACACTAACAGACAGACAAACAGACAGACAAACAAACAAACAAACAAACCCTGGCAAAAACATAACCTCCTTGGCATGGGAGGGGCCCACGGGGGGGGCCACTGATCAGCCTTGGCGGAGGTCTGCACTCTCTGAGTGCTTCTAGTATTATATATTCTTTTATTATGTTTCTTCTTGCCTTTCTTAATATTTTGGTTCTTGCCTATTGTTTGTAGTACGACCTGTTTTGGCGTGACACGAGAGTTATGTCCGTGATGGAGCGCGAGCAGCGTATGTTGCCCTGAGCTGCTGACAATAAAGCACGCTGAAACTGTCCTGCCATTTGGTGATTATTAGCACGGAAGACAGCAAAACATCAACACCAAGAATCCTATTGTAACCCGCCTTACCCACAGCCCCGGTGAGACAAGCAATATTTCAGGGTTACAGAAGCATGTAGAGGTGAAAAATTACATTTTCTTGATTCTTATTGTTTCTAATGCTTTTGTCACAGGCCCCATGGTGTTAGTTTTCCTCATCATGGAAGGCCAGCAGAGTGACTCACTACTTCCTCTAGTGGTCAGAAATCCACTGGTCTGTCAGTGTGAATATTCAGTTCATATCCACATACAATCCAGTACACTGGCACTTCAGAGCTCTATTCTAAACACTCTAATGATCAATTTAGGTAATTTTTTTTTTAAAGATATGAAAATAGAAATACTCAGTTATAGCCCACTTAATGTAATAATAATTAAAATAAATATTTATAAGCACCTTTCAAGACACCCAAGGACACTGTACAACAAGATAAAACAGACAATCCATAAAATACCAAGAAATAAGCTGATAAAAAAATAATTACCATGTATAGAAATGAAGATGTAAAATGGAGAGCAGAACTGATGGTGGGTGGGCTATTCTGAAAAGGTGAGTTTTGAGTCTGGATTTGAATGTGGGGAGAGAATCACTGTTATGGATGGATGGTGGGAGGGAGTTCCAGAGCTGAGGAGCAGAGCGGCTGAAGGCTCGGCCTCCCATGGTGCTGAGGCGGACAGGGGGCACAGTGAGCTGGATGGAGGAGGGGGACCTGAGGGAACGGGCTGGAGTGGTGACATGAAGGAGGTCTGACAGGATAGATTTGGATAGATTTTAATGTGTACAGGAGGAGTTTGTTGAATGTGTTTAATGTGTTGGAAAAAGTGGAGCTGATCAAGCTGTAATATAAAATATAAACTCAAGCAGCATGTAAATATTCAAAAAAACATAAGTGATATTTTGAATATCTGAGTTTTTATGCAAGAAAAAAAGGAAACTCAATGATCCCAGAGTATGAACATACATTTTCTCAAATGAAAAAGAAAGGAATCAACAATGTAGGTAATTATCAAATCTTAAGTCCCTATGATGAAAAATTGGGTCATGAGGAGCCCTAAAATATGGTGGATTAAGAAATGAAAGGAAAATATGCTCTCAGTTCTCAATAATCTTCCAGATCTCAGAGATATTGGTATGCTGCGTGTCTGAGATTTTTTTCCCCATTTCAAAAGTAGAGCAAAAGTAAAATCCCATCCCTAAAGCCCTTTAAAAAGATTTTTTACAGAGGTTTAGTGTCATTACATTATTTTTTCTCCCATCACCAGCTAAGAGTCTGCACTATTTCTTAAACTCTAAATATTTTCTATTCAGAGCCTCAATAAAAAACAGCCCTGTTGGTGTATTATTGTCATTATGGTTGTGGGTGACTTTGTAATGCAGTGAAAACAACTTATTTTGTTCCTGTTGTACAAACTCTGAACACTTTGAGTTGAAGTACTGTTTATAGAGGGAAAAACACACACTATAGACAATGGGGCTTTGTGCAAAACAAATACCAGATCATTAAATAAATTGCTATGTTGCCAACTTCACATCAAGTAAGCAAAGCTTGAATGCTGCAGCCTTCAACCTGTCTTTACAGCGTGTTTCAGATACAATTTGAATCTTCAGGTATTTTGCAAGTCTGTTCACCTGTTGCGCTTGTTGCACTGATAATAATATTTTCTATTCAGCAACAAATCCTTGACAGAGAATAGATGTCAACACAGTGGTTAAGCAGCACTCACTTTTCCCTGCAGTGCCCTTTCTGTGGTGGTCGGTCCTCACTATCAGCTTGCCAATGCAGAGCACATAATCAGCGTAGAGCAGTATTCTTCACCATATGAGGCACCTTGGCTCTAAACAGACACTATGACTCTTGGGAAACGAGCCACAAACAGATTAATTTGTGTGGTTCAATGTCGACCTAAAATGTGGGCTATTCAAACAAAGCTTCTGCTGCCACTAATCCTTTTCCATAAAGACCATGTCACCAAAACACAGAACAATCCTTTCAAAACAAATGGTGCCATTACAAGTTGATAATATTCATATAAGCAAACAAGTAACGCAGATTCCCCCCCAATTAATCAGTTTAAGTGTTGTTTGAAAATTACGTACAAAGGCCATTCTAAATTGATTTTTTGGCTCAGACAGACACATGGGAGAAGAGAAAAACAGAAAAACAAACAGCTGGAGGAAGAGCCAGAGACATTGGCAGGACTGGACACTTTCTGCACACATCTGCCCCCCTGTGGTTACTCTAAACAATGCCATGTATAGGTTTTATGCAAAACAGCATACCTTCAATTCAAATATAATGTGCTGCATTTGATATGAGGTTAATTTCTCTGCTCTTTATGTGTGTTGTTGCTATAACTGAGCATCTGTTGTTCAACATTTTCAAAAAGATAAATCGCAGTATAACATCTGATCATATGCTATAAATTATCAATCATTCATTCATTTATTCATTTTCTGAACCTGCGTTATCCTCACTAGGGTCGCTGAAGCCTATCCCAGCTACTTATGGGTGAAGGTGGGGTACACCCTGGACATGTCGCCAGTTCATTGCAGAGATCAATCATTCACATTTTATTTACATAGCGCTAAATCATAACAAAAAATTTTTCATGACACTACATATTGAATTGGTCGAAACCAGACTCTCAAAGCAATTTACAGAAACCCAACAGAATCCTCCAGGAGCAAACACTTGTGACTGGTGACAGTGGTGAGGAAATACTGATGCACAGATAACTGAGCTAATGCCATATATGCCATACTGTGTGGAAATTTGGGGTAATGTGTATAAAAATAACATAGTCCTTGCAATTAAATTAAAAAAAAAAAGCTATTAGAGTAATAAATAAAGCTGCTTATCTTCAATCAAGTCATCCATTTTTTTGTAGGATCTGGTATATTAACATTTTATTAAACTGTATATTTAAAAACAATGGAAATTATGTTTTATGCCAAAGGCCTTCCTGTTTGTATTCAGAAAAAAATTAAGTTAAGAAAAGGAAATTATAATTTAAGAGGGATGTTTGTGTTTGAAACATGTAAAGCAAGAACAAACATTAAATATCACTGTGTTTCTGTTATAGGTGTCAAACTATGGAACCAACTGAAGGATGAAGTGAAATTGTGTAGCCCGGTGTCAAGTTTTAAAAAAGCTTTAAGTTGTCAAATTCTCAAGGGCTATGAAAGTACAATGATCTCTAAATGACTTAAGAAACTGAATGTGGACTAATTTATGTTAATGTTTTATTTGCTGCAACTTCAGGTGTGAAGTTGGAGTAAGGATGGGAGTAGGAGAAGCAGAAATACGCCTCTTTTTCGGTTACCAATTGCGTTAATTTTTTGTTTTTTTTTTAATATATGTATGTGTTTTTGTACATAACTGAAATAAAGATATTCATTCATTCATTCATTCATTCAACTATAACTGTCAAAAGTATATCAGCTGGTGTTAGTATAATTAGTAAAAATAGGACCAATGGCCCTGTAGCTAACCGGCCAAATTAAAAGCTTTGGGAAATGTATCCAGATGCCATTTATTATCACTGAGTTCTGAGTTTATTATCTTACAGAAATAGCCCATGTTTTGGTCATATTCCAATCAGATCTGTTAAAAATTCAAATTCCAACTTGATATCATTGATATTTACTGATTTATTGGATCAATCCACTTCCTATGTGTTATAATGGGAAAATTTTTCAAAGTCGCACCAAATCCAGAATCAGATCCAGATCAACATAATTTCAATACCTTGTGTTGACATCATCATAAAGAAGCTGTATACCAAGTTTGAAGTCAATCAGAACTGTAGTTTGAGAGAAAAAGGCGATTGAAAGTTTTTCCCCGTAAGAGCCCATGTTAAATTTTCCGTCAGTTCCCGGATCCAGAAGAAGATCCTGATCAGCATGTGGCCATTATGTTTAGGTCATCTCCCCATCAGGGCTGGACTGTAGAAATTTCAACTTGATATCATTTATATTTACTGAGTTATTGCATCGATCCACTTCCTATCGCTTATTATGGGGAAATTTTTCAAAGTCGCACCAAATCCAGAATCAGATCCAGATCCAAATAATTTCACTGAGTTTTGTTGACATCATCATAAAGAAGCTGTATACCAAGTTTGAAGTCAATCGGAATTGTAGTTTCGGAGAAGAAGACAATTGAAATTTTTGTAAAAGACGACGACAGACGACGATGCTGACGACGGACGCTGCGTGACGACAATAACTTAACCAGAACAAAGGTCCATGACTGTTAATACTACTACTATATAAGAACAATTATACGTGAATATTATGTGTTTTTTGGCCAAAACAGTTCAATCAATCAATTTCGACCTATAATACCTCAAAGAGCCGCAGGAGTTGGAACTTACTCAGCTATTTTTTGACATTTTCTGACAAAAACCTTCTGTATCAGTTTCAACATTTCAAAAGATTAGAGTCACATATGAATAGTTTTGATGCCAGGGTGTGTTGCATAATACTTGTCCGTCATCACATGTTTTAACTAATGATGTTGTGTAAAAAGTGGAGACAGCCTGTCGGTAGAAAATCCGACAGACTCCATTTGTAATCTGACTGTCTTTCATGCCCTGTTTCTTCCCAAATTCAGATGTTTTCAGCAGAATACGAGTCATGGCTCTAGGACTGATGCCCAGTTGCAGAAGACTTTGGATCCTTGACAGAACTTTGTGCAGTGAGGCTTGTATAATCAGATGTCTATCGGCTGGTTCAGATCCACATAAAACAGATGAGGGACTTGGTAACACGGGGGTTTTTTTTGTTTTTTTTTTTTTTCTGTGTGTGTATGTGTGTGTATCATTAAAGATGCAGACAGCTGGTAACTTTGCCTCTACTTAAAAAACAACTCATTACATTTTTTGGATCATCGAAGTATTAAATATCTGGAATTTACATATAATTCTGAATTTCTTTTCGCGCCCGCAGAGGTAAGACACTAGCAGCAGGTGGCAAAGCTCCACAAATAACAATTAACATTTTACTACAACTTCTGTCCTAAATTAATTCCAGTAATCCCAGTTAACCTGTGGCAGCCCTGGTCCTGATGAACAAATGGCTCATTTCAGGTGAGACAGAAGTCACTGCTACTTACCAAATCAATTTGACCTTTAATGCTTTTGACTGCGTTGATTGCGCTTCAGAAATTAATTTGGAGCACTGAGACCTTTCTCTGAAGTCACATATCGAAGCAGACACTAAGCAGAAAATGGGAATTAATTTACTGCAGCTGAACGGCCTTCCTACGGGATGTTGTCGGTGTCTTCGGGACACTGAGTCAAACAGTCAAACACTGCAGTTTGGATCACAACTTTTCCTCCTCCTTCCCTTATTTTTGGGGTTTACTTCTTCCAGGTACTTTAACCACCTACAGACAAAATGCATTTCAACTCAGGTCTCCAGGTGTGACGGTGAATATGTGTGATAGGGCTGGAGTAGCTGACAATCTCACCAGTTTTTCTCAGCTTTTGGCGTGAAAATGTAGCACAGACTTTACACCTTGCAATGCAAATGAAATTATTTTTATTGAAGCAGCCTCTAGGATTAATTAAAGGAGTAATATTTTACTTTTTTAAAATGGAATCATACATTTTAAAACATTTCCCTGTGGTCTACATAAACAGTAAATGCTATGCTTGGGTCTGAATTCTTCATTAATTCAATTCCACAGGTCCATTTTCAACCCTATTTCTGAGTAATGACACCAGAAAGGTCATTTTGAGCACTGGCCCTTTAAGTGCGCATGAGCCACTTCATGCCCCACCCCCTCCAGGTTGTTGACTGTGCACTAACAACTGAATATTTCAGGTAATCGGTTCAAAGTTTGGACATATTTTCAGTATGGACTACAACCGCTGCTGCTGACCAAGATCACTATCGTTAACGAAAAGTAACGAAATGACGAAAACTAGAATTGTAAAAACATTTCATTAACTGAAATAAATAAAAACTATAATTAAAAGAAAAAATGATAACTAATTGAAACTGTATTGCCTACTTACAAAACTAACTAAAACGTATAAAAATTATGGATAAAATTCCCTTTGTTTTCGTCTGTCAATGTCGGATTGATATGAAATCGATTTATTTCCCTCATGCAATTTTAGCTGCTGGCACCATATGATATTTAACGGTCCATCACTTGTGGTCACTTGTCGTTTAGTCATCTTCTGGTCCTCACTCTACCTGGAAACATGGAGACTAAAGTTGGGAGAGTCCTGTCTGGAATTTATTTGAATATGACAGAGGAGAAGAGAAAAGATATATAAAAAAAAACCTAAACTAAACTAAAACTAAGCATTTAGAAAATAACAAAAACTAATAATAAAAACTAGCAAACCTGCTCTAAAAAGTAATTAAAAGTAACTGAATTAGAGAAAAAAAAGTCAAAACTAAATAAAACTGAACTATAATGAAAAATCCAAAACTATTATAACCTTGCTGCTGACAAACAATTATGGTGTACTCGGAGAAATGTTCGTCAGAAGTCTTGACCTTATATGTGCAAATGGCATGACCTAACTAGTTACAGACGTAACAAATTAAGCAGGAATTAAAAAGGGGTTGAAGAAATCCACTCGATTTTTGCCAAAATGAGTATAAAGATAGCTTTGCAGCGCCTAGAGGGTTCAGATTCAAACTTTTTGAACTATTAGGGTCCAAATACACAAATAAATGTACCACAGACTAATGAAAGTGGGTTTAGCAAAATATGACCCCCCTTAACCCATAAAGACCCAAATATCCACCTGCAACCAAAACCATCTACTGATCTAAAATGTATAATTAATGTTGATCCACTAATTATACCAATCCACATAAATAATTGGTGTAAAATGCAGTTTGTCATCTTTTCATGGTCATCAGATATGACCCATTTGGACGTTCAGAGGCTCTGTAGTGAACGTTGAAACACTGTCATCTTCTACAACATTGATTCACCAGTAAAACCCATGGAGTTGGAACAGTGACAGTGGATGGAGACACTTGGATTGTGTTCAGTTAATTATATATTTTGCCAAAAAAAAGTCACTTTTTCATCAGTTTTCTCTGTTTTTGATATAATAAACTTTAATTTTAATCTGAACTTTTATGAACATCTTCATGATTTGCAAATTAAAAACAAGAAAATACCGCATTTTGACTGAAAAAAATGCAAACTACAGAGGATAATATTATTATAAATCATAATAAATCACTTAAGAACAGTTAAATAGAGATAAAAAGCTATCTGGGAACTGACACAAGAGTAGTACTGGGTCTTTATGGGTTAATACTCCAAAATTGTTCAAATGCATGCACGTGAATGCCACATCAGCTAAAACTGTGACTGTTTCTCCATCAGTTATTGCAAGAAATAAAACCACTTTACCATTAATTGAACACTTCTTGAGACAAAGCCATATAATATTTGACATGCCAGTGGATGTCTTGCTGTGTGACCCTGGTTATGGGTCTCAGAGAAATTCTTTGGAAACGCGATCAATAGCATTCTTCACATTCAGTACACATTCCCTGCAACTCCCCTTTTTGCAGCATAATTCAAAGGATGGATATCAGACAAAGGGACTGTTACACAACACTGGACCCCTGCCGTAAGGTCAGCCTGGCAGGCAGCCAATTCATGTAGGATGTATATGCATAGTGAGGGGACATGTTAAGTACATTTAGTGTTTAGTATGTCGCAGGTTGTGAAGGAAAACCACATTTACAGGCATGAACATGTGAGGATGCTGAGGTGTGTTTAGAATGGCAGATTCAGCATATCAGACTCCTAATATAACATTTCCTGCACAAAGTCATGGGCTTTAATCCTTTCATGCATACTGGTCACTACAGTGGACAGTTATTCTACAGCTGTTCTCTTGTATAGTCACAGGTTTTGTTGTTTTAGTTCCATATCAGCCAACACAGTGGATGCTTATGCACCATCACATACACTGACATTCAGACCATTACTGTAACTTTCCTGTTCTTGATAAACCTGATCTGCACTATCATATTTGGGTGTAAATCAATTGCTAATTGTTATCTAACTGTAATTAACCGGGGTTTTTTTTGTAAAAACAAAAAGGTTTTTTTCTTTCATATTATTTCAGTGAATGATAACTAGCATAAAATGTGCGAAAACATCAGATCAGTGCCATTAAAATGTTTTTTATTTCATAGTTTTCACACAGTATATCAGTAAATACATATTTCTTTGCTTCAAAAATTAAAATAATTAAATGGTGTCCAGCTAAGTGGACATTTGTGTAACTCCATCAAAAATAGGTTCATAAAAAATTTCAATCACGTTTTTTTCATGCCTAAAGTTGACTAAAAACACTCAGGGTGTAATGATCTGAGTACGAAAACTGAACCCACATGCAAGACCCAGAGACAGACGTAAAAGTATACAGTGTTTATTAAACACGAGGTTTACTGACAAATCTCTGATAGTGTTAATAAACAGAATCTTGAGGACACAGAGTTCTGGGTTCTTCACGGGGTTTGTGAAGTGGACCGGAGACGGAACCCCACAGTCCGGACCGGTAAAACACGTCGGAAATCCGACTAGGGGAGAGCAAAGGGAAGTCAGTAACAGAACCAGGTCAAACACAGAAGGGCAGATGGAAAGGCAACAGGACATAGGGAACAGGCTAGCTCACGTACCAGTAAAACAGGCAAAAAGGTCAAACACACGTTGAATCGTTGGAGGCAGAGGCACAGACAAGGGTTAGGCAAAAAGGGAAGGAGTCAGAAAAGGCAATCCGGGTCAAAAAACAGGCAAACAGACAGACAGGATCCAAAAACGCTGGTAAGTAACACACTGAGGAGATTACAAACTGGCACAGGACAAGGGAAAACACAGGGCTTAAATACACAAGAGGGAGGGAAGACAATGAGACACAGGTCCAACAAATCAGGGCGGGGACAGGTAATCACACAGGTGGGGGAAGATTAGTAACAGGAAGTAAAGACACCAGACATGACACATGAGGAGGACTTAACAAAATAAAACAGGAAATGACAGACAAAACAAACAAGACAGACAAGACCAGACGAACGTCTGGGGACAGATGTGACACAGGGAAAAAAAATTGATTAAGGTTCTCATAATTCATACATGAAAGGGTTCAAAACAGCCCAAACTTGTCCTTTTCCGGGTCTGAAGGGGGAAAATATCTTTTGAATAAAACCATATTTTTAAAAAAATTCAAAATGCATTTGAACTTTAGCCTAATTTTGAGAAATAAAATCAATCTAAACAAAATCTAGATCCTTTTTAATCATAATTCATGCATGAAAGGGTTAATAATGTATTACAAATTCATTTTAAGCTCTCTGTCTTTGGCATAATATATAGACATAATAATTCACCGATAGAGACTGAGAGACCAAATCAGAGACAAAATATTTGATGGTGTAAATGCATCGCTGGGTAAATGCTAATGAGCTGATTAGCACATCTTCAGAAAAACACATTGTACTGTTGCCTCTCAGCATTATGTTAGAATTTGTAGATAGGAGAACCATAAAAAGTACAGACATTTGTGTAAAAGAGTAGAAACTGTGCTGATTCATCCAATTAACTTAGAGAAAAGTGAAAAACTACAGGCTCTGAGAAATATTGACACTACAGCTGTGACGGTAAAAGTTACCGTTTGAGGACATTTCTACCAACTGTTTCTGTTCACAGAACTTCACATCATATTAAGATATCTGAATACTCAATACCAAATGGAAACAATTTACTTTATTTAAAAAACAAAACAAAAGAAAAACATAACTTTACTTCAATGTGAAAATTAGTTCTTGTTTTCTCTGTGATCCAGTCTTTTATTTTATGGGATTGTTGTTTGTAATATGCACTGATGGACATGATATTTGGCAAATTAATGTTGGAAAAAATATCTCTGAAATGCTTTTTTTTAGTTTCAAGTATTATGATAATTATGATAATAATGGTTTCTGTAGTTCATGTCAACATTTAAAAAGTTGTTTTCACTGTATTGTCTGTATTTCTGTGTGAATTCGTTCACTTCCTGGTTGTAGCCAGTCACACAATAATAAATTGTGTGACTGGCTACAACAAAACATGAAAAAATGTGGTCTTTTACATAAATCATCCATTTAAGTTGAAATCAGTGTTGAAGTTATGAAGATGGACAATGATGCAACATAAAAACAGTCCATAATACCCCTCACATACATTCTAAGGTAGGTAACAAGCCTGTTCTAAGAATATAATGAAAGTACAGATACTTCAGATACTCGAGTTTTTTGGTAGTCTCATATGTAAACACACGTCAGATAAACTAAGCCCAGACAACTGGGTAATCTGTGCATCCAAGTATAGAAACTTGTCACTCAACACCTCTGCTGATGAGTTTCAGTGATGAACTTTAATTAAGAATTATGTGAATGCTAAATTTACTGTATAATTATATGAATGAAACATGCATACGTGCATATATTATGTGATCTTCTAACACCTAATATCCATTTACAAAAATAGATATAGCTTAAAGATAGGTGTGTGCATATATATATATATTTAACTGTAGCTGTGCAGATGGTTTTGTTATTTCAGGATAATCCTCTTGTGATTCATGCACCTGTCTGTATGAATCCATCCCAACAGGTGGTGTCTGCTACTGGGAAGCACCCACTGAACCTCCCTTCACCCATTAAGGAGTGATGAGTCACTCATCCCCACGGCTGATTTAATTTACCATCTCACGTGTGAAAATTTGTCTCTTTTCCCCTCCACGTGAACCCCTCATGTGAGAGGAAATGGTTTCTCAACTCAATCACCCATTTTATATCAGATCAAAGCGGTATCAGACCTGCCCTCAAGACACAACTCCTCATGCACTCAGTATTAGGCCATTAAAGCCTCACATGAGCAAATTGTCTCTTCATTTGCAGGATTAAGCTGCAAATAAATGATTTTACAACAAATACAAAACACAAATAGCCTCATTTACTGTTTGCTTACTTCTCCTTAATAGGCTGGAACTTTAAATCATTGACAGAAATTTACAGTTCTTTGAAACTGGAGCCTTTATTGGTCCTTCTGAACTACCAAAAATGTTTTTTTTACATATTAATCTCCATGTATGAGTTTCAATTTTGTATCATATTTGATACATCAGGTCTCAATGCTCAAACATTATTTTTGAACGAACAAAAACATAATATAACATGAACATGTCTAAAAAATTGGTAATTCCTTTTCAAAACTGTCAAAGTTCTGTCTCCTTTCGCATTAATGACAATCTTGTAGTGTCACTGGAAAGGCCTCTGGTGAACGAATTCCTCCCCCTGATGGATTATCCATCTATTGCAAGCATCTAATTGTATACATCAGGTTTTTCAAGAAAAAAAATATTACACTGATCATGTAGAGGGCTTCAGAACTCATGTATCACATATGATGCATTTGCTGTTATAGGGTTAATAGGCTGGAACGTTTCATAACTGATGATTTTTCCACCAATTATAGATCGCAATTTCGTTTGATGTACTCTGTGCTGTATGCACTCTGTGCTGTCAAATGGCAACAAAGAGCTATTCATTCATTCATTCATTCATTCATTCCATTATCATCTATTTTGACACTGAAAAACATCATTTGTACTACAAACAAATGTAACTGAATGGTCAGTAGTTGTGGAGTTGTGAGCTTTTAGGCAGATCAAGTTTATTTATATACAACATTTCATACACAAAGGCCATTCTATGTGTTTTACATAAAAATGCAGGGGAAAATCTAAAATATACAGTGGTAGAAATATTCAAATATGATTAATATAAGACTAAGAACATAAAGTAATGTAATGTAAGACTTGGAAGACATACCCCAAAGCTCTACTTGTAGTTTTCTCCAGTGTTTGCTGCATTAAATCTAAATTCTGTTTCAGAATGTTTGGACACTGGTCTCCACTTGACCTGAGTCAATAGATGTAAGAGACCACCAGGGTCCTGTTGGGTTTATATTCTCTAAACATCACAGACTGAAGAGGAGTGTGACGATGCCTGTGTGGCAGACGCCTGAAATGCCTGTGTGAGTGTGTGCAGATAAGTAGAATCTGTGACCTGTCTTCATACGCCTGTTATGCATGTCAGGACCCTCTGACAACCTGTCACAATAAACCTCTGATGTGGCTTTTCAGAATAAGACAGATGGAAAAATGTCATGCAAAATGGTATTTGTGTCTGACAGGTTTTAAAGTGCTGTGCAAGTGCTGTTAGTTCATGAAGTAGAAGGATAATCTATTAAAATGTAACCTGAAATGCAGCTGAACTTTGATCTCTTTATTTCCAGTGCTGTGGGGGGTGCATTACAGTCACTATGTGTCCAAACCAGAGTCTTATCTGGAACGTGCCTGAACTGCAGATCTCTGCAGGAGGTCCTCAGACCTTTGCAGGGGACTTCAGTAAAGGCTAAAGGTCATTCACTGACGGATAGTTGGCATTTCTGAACAGTTAACAGATTTCTTATTAATTCTGTTCTGTGATGAGGCTCATTGAGCACTGGAGTTTGTGTGTATTTCTTTTTTTTTTTTTTTTTTTTTTTTTTGTACATACAGTCCACACATTCCAGACCCCCCTGTGTAAATCCTTTATGAGGAAAATGAAAGACACGTTTGTCACGTTGACAAAACCTCCAATGACACATGATAAATGTTTAGGAATGAAACTGGCTCTTGCTGTTTTGGTGACACAGGTACATTGTGTTCCAAACACATGCACAAAACTGGGTTGGATAAAAATAAAAAAATAAAAAATATAGTCTAACAACCTCCAACAGTCAACACTAGGAGTTATCAAATACCAAAGCTGCAAGTCACGATTTCAATTTTATTGGTAAACTTGCGCGTTGACCTTTGGGGATCCATGGGTTTTAGATGTGGTCGTTTTTATGCTGTTGTGTATTCATGCATGCTGTACTGCTTTTGTCTAGCAAAGCATTCTGGGTATAGCAACATGATTGTAAGGCTATTGTATTCCAAAATTACTGATATCTCCCAAAATATTGGTCCTATCAACTTGCCGTTTTTCGCTAGTCTGTTCCTTGACCAAAAATACATAAGTATGCCAAAACTGCAGCAGTCAGCTCTTTCTGGATTTTGTGTGAATCACACACACACACACGTACACACACACACACACATACACACACAAAGGCCACTTGGCTTTTATAATATAAATAGCAGCATAAAGGATTTATTTAAGTCCAATTTGTGCAATAATTCAAGTAATGCATCACTATAGAAATATAATACATGAAAGTAAGTCATATAATGTCAGAATTAAACGGGCCATATAAGCTAAAGCAAACTAAACATGCGTTGCGTTCAGAAGTATATTAAATAAAAGTGGACTGAACACGAAGAAAAGCAGTACTGATGGAAAAAAGTAATGGAAGTATGGAATAAATCTGAAGCTGAGACTAGCTTAAATGATGGAACATGACAGTAATAAAAGCGTTAGACTCGTATTTTGTACATTCTGGTGTGGTTAGGTCAGACTGACACATCTGCCATTTAGATGAATCTATTTCAATATAAATTTTATCACTAAAACTATGTGAATATCATCTAAAAAACCAAGAAATGTAATGACAAGTTTTTGCAGTTGTATTGGTTTTCCTTTCAGATCAGAGTGAGCATATTGAAACTGTTATTTGTCACATTATTATTCTCAGCATTTACTCATCAGAAGTGTTTGATTGAATAACGTTTTGTTCAAAACAGATGAAGTTTCACACTGAAACTGCCTGTACTGTATTAAAAAATGGTTGACATCCATCTTTTGATTCAACTGGTAATAGGATGTGACACTCACGTGCAGCCAAGGTTTTTTTTTTCCACTGTGAGATTCACTTTTTCCTTTGCTTTATTTCCTTGTTTACCAGGAGTCTGAACCGGCTGACCTCCTAACCCATATATCCTATTTAAGTCTCTTACCCAGTAATGAAATAAAGGCTGTATTAAATAAGGTAAAAGGAAATTGCATTGTGGAAATCCATTGATCAGTTCTGTGTCTCGTGCAGGAGAAGCATCCAGTTGAGGTTGAAAATGTGATGTAAAGTTAACGTTTCTGTCTTTTCCACGTCCATACATTTTCTCTGGGATACTGATGGATGTGTTTGTTACTATTTTCCTCCTTAAAATGATTTCACTTAGTCGCTCTCACTTCTGATTCTCTGAAGTTTGAGATAAATATTTTCTGCACGGAATTATGAAGATTGCTTCCACAGTTTATCCTCATGTTTCCTTCTTTTCCTCTTTCCTTTCTTCGTGTGTTTACCTAAAAGCAGAGCTGGTAAATAAACCTGCAGCTTTCAGCCTCCTTTTAGATTAGAAGATGCTCTGCCCAGAAACCCAGACTAAATTGAATTCCCAGACTATGTTTTAAGCAAAAACTCATTATGTGAATTCAACTTGGCTCTGTTTTAGGGATGTAATCGTTTTTGAGGAAACTTTTTGGGAACTACTGTGTTTCCTTGTTCATGTACCTCAGTCCTTTATGATGTGACTTTGACTCAGGACGTTCAGTCAGGCTCCAGTGCTCCAGTTACTATTTAACGACACCAATAAATCTCACAGATCTAAATGCAGGGGTCAATATGACATTCTGACTTTATTATCGTGCCAAAAGAAACAGGATGATCCCAAATAATATCGCAAACTAGGCTTAAAAAGTTCTGCGGCAAACAAATCAAACAAGAAACAAAACAAGTCCTTAACCCATAAAGACCCAAAAGCATCTACTGATCTAAAGTATTTAACCTTTATAGAGCACTCACTGAAATACTCTGAAATTCAAAATGTCAACCTTAGTGTGTGATTAGACATCGTCATCCACCTCCTCTTGCTAAAAAGTAAACATATGCAATAAAACAACTGTTATAAGGTCATAAACTGACAAAAATTGCTAATTTTCCCTATTTACAGCTTCAAAATGTCCCTTAAACCTCTCTGAATCACTGTATAGCATTTCTAAAAAACCAACATGCTTCTGGACCTCACTGAGGCACAGGATCAGCCCCATATTTAATGTTTGAGGAAATTACCAAAAATAGTCACTTGCCAGATTAAGGGTTAATACCTGTTGATCCTTTAATCCCATCAATCCATATAAATAATTGGTGTAAAATGCAGTTTGTCATCTTTTCATGGTCATCAGATATGACCCATTTGGACATTCAGAGGCTCTGTAGTTACCGTGGAAACACTGTCGTCTTCTGCAACATTGATTCCCCAGTAAAACCCATGGAGTTGGATCAATGACAGTGAATGGAGACACTTATTTTTTACATTATTGATATCTTTGCTGAAAAAGTCGCTTTTTCTTCACTTTGTTCTTTTTCTGACATAATAACCCTCAACTTTAATCTGAGCTTTTAAGAACATCTATGTGATCAGTAACTTAAATAAAGGAAATACCTGATTATCACTGAAAAAATGCACAAAAAAAAAAAAAATGAGGATAATATTATAATAAATGATGATTTGAATGATTATGACAAAAATCCAGGCTCTTTTCATGGGTCATTCCACGTTGGTGGAACATTCTACTGAGCACTATGAGAACAGAGGCGACCCTGCCTATCTTCAAGAAGCTCCTGAAGACCCAGCTCTTCCGAGAGCACCTCCTGTCCTAGCACTGTCAGACATTCCATTTTAAATATTCTAATAAGGTTTTTCCAAGGATTATCACAGATTTTCCCAGGATTATCTCTGGACCCGCTGCGGTGGTCCTGCCTCTCTCCTGCCTTCATCATCATCACTCACTTATCCTCAGCTGCATCCATGTGTCTCCTCCTAACCCTAACCCTAACCCCTAACCCTAACCCTACCCCCCCCCCCCCCCCCCCCCAGTCTCTATCTCTATCGCTCTCTCTTTTTCTCTTTCTTTACCCTCTCTCTTTAACCCCAACTGGTCAAGGCAGACGTCCATCCTCCAGGAGTCTGGGTCTGCTCCAGGTTTCTGCTGTTAAAGGGAAGTTTTTCCTCGCCACTGTCACCAGTCACAAGTGTTTGCTCCTGGAGGATTCTGTTGGGTTTCTGTAAATTGGGTTAGAGTCTGGTTTTGACCAACTCTATATATAAAGTGTCATGAGATAACTTTTTTGTTGTGATCTGGCGCTATATAAATAAAATTTGATTGATTGAGTGATTTGATTGGTTTTCCCCTGTAAGTCACTTTGGAAAAAAGTGCCAAATGCATAAACATAAACATAAACATAAACATAAATGGTTATAAATCACTTAACCCTTTCATGCATAGCGGTCACTACAGTGGACAGCTATTCTACAGCTGTTCTCTTGTATATTCATGGGTTTTGTTGTTTTAGTTGCATATCAGCACCATCCCATGCACTGCAATTCATATCATTACTGTAACTCTATGTTCTGGATAAACCTGATCTGCAGTAACATGATTGAGTGTAAAACAATTGCTAATTGTTCATTCATTCATTCATTATCTGAACCCGCTTTATCCTCACTAGGGTCACGGGGGTCGCTTGGAGCCTATCCCAGCTACACAGGGGCGAAGGCGGGATACACCCTGAACAAGTCGCCAGTTCATCACAGGGCTGAACATATAGAGACAAACAATCACTCTCACATTCACACCCATGGGCAATTTAGATTAACCAATTAACCTATCAGTGCATGTCTTTGGATGGTGGGAGGAAGCCGGAGTACCCGGAGAGAATCCACGCAGACACGGGGAGAACATGCAAACTCCACACAGAAAGGTCCCACCCCCCGTCGACTGGTGTTGGAATCGAACCCAGGACCTTCTTGCTGTGAGGCACAAGTGCTAACCACTGTATCACCGTGTCGCCCAATTGCCATCCTCCAGGAGTCTGGGTCAGCTCGAGGTTTCTGCCTGTTAAAGGGAAGTTTTTCCTCACCACTGCTAATTGTTATTAGACTGTAATTAACAGTTTTCTTAAACAAAAAGTTTTTTATATATATTATCTCCATGAAGTGAGTAAGAAATAGTATTAGACTATGATAAAAGGGGAGAAAACATCAGATTAGCTGCATCAGAAATACATTTGTTTCATAGTTTTCACACAGTGTAGGGTCAAAACACAGTAATGTCCCGTCAGAGAGCAAACTTTAATTGATTGCCATTCCAACATTTGTTTCACTGTAAAGAAGCCCCTTGTTTTAATAATCTCTTATGGACCAACTAAAGCAAAACCAAATTTAAAAGTAAAAATGTGGGTCATATAACAACACTAAACTGTCACATTGCGTTTCTAAAAATGTCCCGCCAGAGAGATTTCAAATACTGTGTTATGACCCTATATCACTTTCTGATATTGCGTTTTAAATACGTGTTTCTTTGCTTCAAACATTAAACACAAGGTGTCCATATTTTTGTAACACCATGAAAAACAGGTTAATTTAAAAAATAATAACAACTGAATCTTAATGTTTTTTTTCATGCCCAAAGAGGAATAAAAACACTCAGGAAAAAAATCTTGACTAAGGTTCTTATAATTCATGTATCAAAGGGTTAAGAAAGGTTAAATAGAGAGAAACATTCATTTGGGAGCATTGGGTCTTTATGGGTTAAACATCAGCTCAGTACTGAAGTGGATATCACAGACGTTAAACCTGCAGTAGTCTGACCTTCGACCCACACGGTGGAGGTGAAAACTGTTTCCTGCTGTGACGTATCCTAGGTTCTTTTATGGCAGGTTCCTCATGAGCAGGTCTGTGATGGAGCCGGTGGGAGCAGCGTAATGAGGTGTGGACAGTTTCTTACCCTGGGGTTGGTTTTGGTGCAGAGCGTTGCTGACTACAGCATAGTGATGAAGCAAAAATATATTGTATCAAAAAGCACTTTGAAGAGGTTTACTCAGCAGTTTTTGTGTTTTACTATAGACTGTCGGAACATGGCATATCTCATGTTTTATCCTGTCACCTTCATTACATTTGTAAATATACAGCCTGGCCTGGCTCTGATATTTCATTGGATCAACTTTTGCTTTGATTACAATATGCACCCCCCACCCCCACAAAGGAGGCAAGGGGTATTGTTTTTGGAGCAGTTTGTTTGTTTGTTTGTTTGTTTGTTTTGTTTCATTGGTTGATTACCAAATTGGGTTTATACATTATCAGTGACCCAGAATATATCTCATTACATTTTGGGAAGAGTGGGTCTAAGTTAAAATTTTTTATGAATTTTTAAAATCTTTTTTTCTACCATTTACTTATAGCTAATGGCCAAAATTTCAAATGTCAATAAAAACATCAATTTTGTTTCAATTTACTTCAAACGTGGCACATATATAGAGGCATTTGATGTGCTGATATCAACACATGCATAGACATGATGACATCAGTTGGATCAATGTTAAAATAAGCTTCAATACGTGTGAGGGGCAGGGTTTGTTGTGCCCAGCACCACTTGTTTCAATAAGCTTACGCAGCATCAAAATATTTATTCCCATAATTTTTTTGGACAAATAATGTTGCTGTATTTAAATCCTCTGTCCTGCAATAACAATGCATTATTTATTCAATATTTATCAATAAATAAATGCACTATTTTTATATAGACTTAGTTCATGTGTATACATATGGTTTATATAGGAGATATGTACTGTTAATACTGTTAATAGAGAAACATACCAAGGTTATTATCATTAACGAAAACTAACGAAATGACAAAAACTAGAATTGCAAAAACATTTTCATTAACTGAATTAGATAAAAACTATAATTAAAAGAAAAAAATGATAACTAACTAAAACTGTATTGTGTGCTTATAAAACTAAAACGTATGAAAATTATGGATAAAATTGCCTTAGTTTTCATCTTTGTCAATGCTCGATTGATATGAAATCGATTCATTTCCCTCAAGCAATTTTAGCTGCTGGCACCATATGATATATAACGGTCCGTCACTTCTCGTCACTTGTGGTTTCCAGTCATCTTCTCGTCCCCACTTTACCTGGAAACATGGAGACTAAAGTTGGGAGAAAGCAGCAGAGTCCTGTCTGGGATTTATGTGAATTCGATGGCGAAGAAGAGAAAAGATATAAAAAACACTAAAACTAAACTAAACTAAGCATTTAGAAAATAACTAAAACTAATGTAAACTAGCAAACCTGCTCTAAAAAATAATTAAAACTAACTGAATTAGAGGGAAAAAAAAAGTAAAAACTAAATAAAACTAAACTATAATGAAAAATCCAAAACTATTATAACCTTGATACATACACACATGTTATTCATGGTAATAATTTAGATACACACTATTAATACTGTAAATTGTGTCAATTCATGTTTTATCTAGTGTTATGTTTTATTTTTTTATTGTACTAAGCTCTATTCTTATGTTACTTTATTAAATTGTGAATTTTCTACTACGTTTTCTTATCTTATTTTTTAGTTTTTGTAACTTTATATTCACTGTGTTCTTATTTCTGTAGCACTGGTATTTGTAAATATGGCTGCACTGACTCGTTGTACACACAATAACAATAAAGGCTATTCTATTCTATTCTATTCTATCTGACCAACTGAACCAACCCCATGTCATAACATTTCCCCATAAGCTTGTACTTTGGGCACTAGGCATGATGGGTAATCACTCCATCTCTCTCTTCTCATCCTGATCTGTCCATCATTCTGGAACAGAGTCAGTCTGAACTCATCAGACCACATGGCCTTTTTTTTAATTGAAACTTAGTCCAATCTTTATGCTCTGTCATAAAGTGATGCTGGTTTATGTTTCAGCCAGAAACACAAGTGGACACTGACACTTACCTTCAGGTGAAAAAAGATTGTATTTCTGTCTTGCAAACTCAAAAGCAGCCTGTTTTCAGTAGCTGTTTTCTTCCCATTGCTTTTCCTGCTGAGAATACACCTGTGATGTTCACAGTGCATTCGAACAGACAGCACATAGAGCACATAGAACAAGATAATACTCTATCGACTGGGTTACAGAGACCATCATGAAAATGTTGAAGAAAAAGGTACGTGGCAAGGATTCCACATATCTTATTCTTCAACATTTTCTCACTTGTTATAAAAAATAGTGCAGTATTCTCTTGAGACCCAGATATGCACTTTTGTCCTCTGTAGGGGACACAAGTTTTACAGCTTTACTGTGAAAAACAAGAAATAAACAAACAAACACACAAACAAAGAAACAAAGAAGAAGAAATCATGTCGACTGCAGATGACATTCCATAAAAACAAAAAAATATATATAGAGAGAATAATAATATCTGAAAAAACTGTTGCATTTTGCTATTTCCAGTCAGGACAATTATTTGAAGTAAAAAAGCCAAAACTTTTACTTTCCTGGGTCACAAAGATTTCCATTAACAAAAGATACATTAACAAAATTAGCTACTCACTGCATCAGGTTGAAAAACTTGTTACAGTTGAAAGATATTTATCACTGGAGAAAGTATCCAATAGAAGGCTCCTAACTATTTGCTTAGGTGGTGAATGTGTACTGTAAATATTTCTTAGATATTGAACATTCCTCAGACTGTCCAAATAATACATTTCAGACCACTCAAGGACAGGATTCTCCACTTTATATGACATTTGAAAGACTATCAATAGGATTAGTGGTTGAAAAGCTGTTCAGCACAATGTATGATAACTGTGTTTGCCTTGGCTGATGGACAAGGTCTTTGAGAGTTAATGTCTTTCTTACAGGAATGTTTTATTGAATGTGTCGCAGCCTGAATGTGAAAAACTGATGTATTGTAATGCTCAGAGTACGAAAAGTGAACCCAGATGCACGACCCAGAGACGGACTGAAAAGTTCACAGAGTTTATTAAACACCAAGGTCACTGACAGTTCAATAAAAATGATACAGTACAAAATCTTGAGGATAATGGTGACGGGGTTCTTCTCAGGGTGAGCACCCCGGACCGGAGACGAAAACCCACCGTCCGGTTCAGTAGAACACATCGGTTTCCCGACTGGGGAGAAGCAGAGGGAGGTCAGTGGCAGAACCAGGTCATACACGGGAGGGCAGTCAAACAGGCAACAGGACATAAGGATCAGGCTAGCTCACGTACCGATAAAGTCAGGCGAGGAGGTCAAAACCAGGAGGTCAGAAGGAGGCAGACAAAACCGACAGGGATAAGGCAACAGGCAAAAACAGAGATGGCAAACCGGGTCAAACACAGGAAGACAGGAAGGCAGGCAGACAGACAGACAGACAGACAGGATCAAAAACGCTGGTAGGTAACACACAAGGCGATACGAACTGGCAACAAACAAGTGGAAAGACAGGGCTTAAATACACAAAAGGGAGGGAAGACAATGAGACACAGGTGGAACAAATTAGGGCGGAGTTAGGTAATCAAGAGCAGGTGGACACAATCAGGGAAAGGAAGCAAAGACACCAGACATGACACACGAGGGAAACTTAACAAAATAAAACAGGAAATGACAGACAACATAAAAGACAGACAAAACCAGACTATCATCTGGAGGCGGGCTTGACATGTATATTTGTCATTTGAGGTTGTGTAAAACCACCTTATTTAACCCATAAAGACCCAAACAGCCACTCCCAACCAAACTCACATACCAATCTAAAATTTATAATAACATCTGATCCACTAATCTTATAAATAAATAATTGGAATAAAATGCAGTTTATCATCTTTTCATGGTCATCACATATGACTCATTTGGATGTTTAGAGACTCTATAGTTACCATGGAAACACCGTCATCATCTACAACATTGATTCACCTGTAAAACCCATGGAGTTGGATCAATGACAATGGATGGAGACACTTGTTTTATATTTAGTTAATATTATATTTTGTTGAAAAAGTCACTTTTTCTTTAGTTCTCTCCATTTCTGATATAATAACCCTCGACTTTAATCTGAGCTTTTGTGAACATCTCCATAATTAGTAAATTAAATATAGGAAAGTACCTGACTTTCACTTTAACCCATAAAGACGCAAACAGCCACTGACGACCAAAACCATCTACTGATGTAAAATGTTTAATACCTGTTGATCCATTAATCCTGTCAATCCATGTAAATAATTGGTGTAAAATGCAGTTGGTCATCTTTTCATGGTCATCAGATATGACCCATTTGGACGTTCACAGGCTCCGTAGTGAACAAGGTTCTAATAGTTTTGGATTTTTCATTATAGTCTAGTTTTACTTAGTTTTGACTTTTTTTCCCTAAGTCAGTTAGTTTTAATTATTTTTTAGAGCAGGTTTGCTAGTTTTTATTAGTTTTTGTTATTTTCTAAATGCTTAGTTTTAGTTTAGTTTTAGTATTACTTTCAGTTTTGTCCTCTCTTTTCTCTTCTCCTCTGTCGTATTCAAATAAATCCCATACAGGACTCTGCTGCTTTCTCCCAACTTTAGTCTCCATGTTTCCAGGTAGAGTGGGGACCAGAAGACGACTGGAAACCACAAGTGACCACAAGTGATGGACCGTGAAGTGTCGTATGGTGCCGCTAGCTAAAATTGCTAGAGCAAAATAAATCACTTTCGTATCAATCCGACATTGACAAAGACAAAAACAAGGGGAATTTCATCCATTATTTTTATCTGTTTTAGTTAGTTTTGTAAGCGCAAAATACAGTTTCAGTTAGTTGTCGTTTGTTCTTTTAATTATAGTTTTTATTTATTTCAGTTAACGAAAATGTTTTTACAATTCTAGTTTTTGTCATTTCATTTGTTTTCGTTAATGATAATAACCTTGGTAGTGAACATGGAAACACCGTCATCTTCTACAACACTGATTCACCAGTAAAACTTATGAAGTTGGATCAATGACAGTGGATGGACACACTTGGTTTATGGTCAGTTAATGATATATTTGTGGAAAATGTCACTTTTTCTTCAGTTTTCTTCTTGCTTCTGATTTAATAACCTTTTAATCTGCTCTGAGCTTTGATGAACGTCAACATGATCAGCAGATTAAATATAAGAAAATACCTAATTTACACTAAAAAACACTAAATACAGAGGATAATATTATAATAAACAGTGATAAATCAGTTAAGATAGGTTAAATAGAGAGAGGAATATATTTGGGAATTGTCACAAAAGTAGCACTGGGTCTTTATGGGTTAGTTTTGGTATTTGTTAGTAACAAAAGAAGAAAGAAAGAACACAAATAACGGTTATTATTGCATATACATTAAAATTCATGCATAGAAAGTACAAGTAAATGTCCAAGCAATGAAGCCAAAATGGTGGAGAGAGCTCACTGAAGCCTTATGTCCTATAGGGGATGAAGAGGAGTAAATAAATAAGTAATGAAGCCAAGATAAAGAAAATGTAGGGAAACGACATCAAATGGCAGAAGAAAGGCAAATGCATTGTTAATCTGAGGCTGATGCGTCAGGTCGTCATTCGTTCACCGCAGCTTTTGTTCGCCTCAGGTGAGCATGGACTCCATGAAACAACTCCTGGATGAATTTTGCCTGAAGGTATTCAATCAGTTCTGCAGACAAAGAGATGACATTCACAGTGTGATACGAGCGAGTTATATAAGAAAAAATTGCTCCCAGGTATATGCGATAGATATGTGCCAGACTTTGAAGTGTAAAGGCTTTGAAGAGTAGAAAATATTTAACCTGAATGTCCCTGGGAACTATATTATACTTTACTTATAATAGTTACTTAGTTGTTTGATATGATAAAAGAGAATTATCATGTACATTGAATATCACATACTATGATATGACCAAACCTGTACACCAAAAGCACATATGTCTAATATTGTGCATAAAACGGAGTGTCTTTATGTGTCTTTGAATGTTCCTTTGCTCATAGAATATGATCCTGCTCTTTAGCTTTCCAGAATAATATTAGGATTTCTACCTCACCCACAGTCTTTATTCCATCTGCTTCAAAACTGGAAAAGTCAAGTCCAACATGAATATTTTAATTACAGATTGTTCTACAAGTGTGACTTTCATTTTTAGAATGTTTGTTTATTTATTGAAATTGAAAGGGTGTATGAAACAAAATTTTTGGGAGTGATTATTGACCATAAACTCTGTTGGAAACCACAAATAGAATATATCAAACGTAAAATGTCCAAGGCTGTTGCAATTCTTTATAAAACTCGAGACTTCTTAAACAAAAAATGTTTGCATATATTGTATCGTGCATTTGTAATGCCACATATGTCATACTGTGTGGAAATATGGGGCAATGTGTATAAAACTAACATAGACCCGATAATTAAACTCCAAAAAAAAGCGATCAGAGTCATAAACAAAGCAGGTTATCTTCAATCAAGTAATCCACTTTTTGTAGAATCTGGTTTACTAAAATTTTTTGATATTGTATATTTAAAAACAATGGAATTTATGTTTCGTGCTAAAAGTAAAAATCTTCCCGTTTGTATTCAGAAAATTTTTAAGTTAAGAGAAGGAAATTATAATTTAAGAGGGATGTTTGTCTTTGAAACATATAAAGTAAGAACAAACGTTAAATATCACTGTGTTTCTGTTACTGGTGTCAAATTATGGAACAAATTGAAGGATGAAGTGAAATTGTGTAGCTCACTGTTGAGTTTCAAAAAGGCTTGAATTTGTCAAATTCTCAAGGGCTATGAAAGTAATATGATTTCAAAGTGACTTATGAAACCGAATGTAGAACAATTTGTGTTTAAGTTCTAATCTGCTGCAACTTCAGGTGTGGACTTGGAGTAAGGATGGGAATAGGAGAAGCAGAAATAAGTCTCTGACTTCAGCTTCTTCCTTTTTCAGTTACCAATTGTGTTAATTTTATGTTTGTTTGTTTTTTTTAATATGTATGTGTTTTGTACTTAACTGAAATAAACTTTCATTCATTCATTCATTCATTCATTCATTCATTTCATTAACAGATAGAACAGAGGGCATTTTAAGAATAACACACTTTGCTTTTTATTAACTATTATTTGTCTGAATTTGGGGCACGTTATTTCAATTGTTTTATTCAATACCTGATATATGTTTCTTTCTGTGATTTATTTATCCTCAATTGCTAAGATTTTTTTTTTTTTTTCAAATGCATTTAAAGTATCACAAGACTGTATTTTTGTTTTCCTAAGTGCCAAATATAGAAATTATAAGTAACTGTTGCATATGAAGGAGGATTAGGGTCATATTGAAGATTAAAAGTGTAATATTTCAAGATTAAATTCATACCATTGTGAGAATAAAGTTGTATTTTTTTTATTTTTTTTTTAGAAAAAAATCATGTTGTAAGAGTAAAATTCTAAGTCTAAGACTAAAAAAAAATGCATTTTGTGGAAGAATAAACATGCAATAATCTTTACCAGAGAGAATTAAATGTGTGAATATCTTTCCAACTTTATATGTATATGTTCAGATTTTCCTCCTTTATTCTTCTTTTTTCCAGCTTATTCGAATACATTTATGACTTTTTTCTTGAAATATTAAAGGTCCCGTATTATGCAAATCTGACTTTGTGACAGTTTTCTTATAGTAGTGTGTGTTGCAGTAGCCACATTATGAGGTTAGAATTTGAAAACTGTCTGTTTCCTCCCTGCCTTGCTACACCACAGTTTGTGAAAATGCCTGCTCAAACGGCCGAGTTTGAGTTGGCTCCGTTTATGACGACATAAGCGGATTTAACTCCTCCCCCTGACTGTGCCCCCACCCTCGCAAAGCGAGCCCCGCCCTGGCAAAGTACCTCTTGGACAACAAACATGGCGAAGGCGAGACACGCAAGTTGTGGTGTTGTTGGCTGCACACACCAACACGATAGTTTATTTTTGCTCCCCACTTCCGAGCCTATCCGTAAAAAGTGTCTGGATTCTATCTGTGATGCTCATGGACCAAACAACATTCCCAAACGCTTGTATGTGTGTCCCCGGCATTTCACGGACGAGTGTTTTTTAACATGGGCCCATACAGCTCCGGCTTAGCACAAAGACTCCGAATCCAGAAGGACGCAGTACCAACGCTTCGTGACCCAAGTACAAGTGTGGGAGATGTAAGTTCTTATTATTTTTTTGTATCTTTACTGCATAACCCTACATTACGGATAAGCTGGTGGTTGTTGATGTGTACGTCTAACGTTAGCATGGCAGCTAACATAGCTCGGTTACTGCTGCTAACGTTTGCGTCCCCGTTAACATGCAAGAGCTGATAATATCCAGAGACATTCAACAGAACTACTGTGAACACGGGCCTTTTGTGGTTGGCATCAGTATAGTTAGCATCAAGCTTGTTAATAGCTGCCTGCATTAGTGGTGGCAGGCGTCTTTCCGTGTCAGGTCCACGAACCCGACACAACACCGCCGTTTTCCGTCGGGGCTCAATCACGCCTCAAGGCAAAGAAAGCCAGTGTTTGGAAAGACGTTCTGTCTGAGACATGTGTATTGTAGACAAGAGAGCCATGGCTTCACAGTCAACATTAGCGTGTAGTACCGCTAGCGGAAGCCGCGTCCTCTCCCAGAGAGGGGAGGGGGAGTGGGCGTGGACAGATGCGTTCATTTGCATACCCGGAAGCAAGCCCAGAAACGGCCTGTTCTGAGGAGGGCTGGTGAGAGAGACTTTCTCGACCGCTGAAACTCCGAAAAAAGGATGATTTTGGGGCGAACAAACTTAAATACTATGTTTTTGGGCTTCTGAGACCTATATGACGTGACTGAAAAATAGCATAATACGGGACCTTTAAGAATTTACTCCCATATGTTCATGACTTTTTTCCTCAAAAAATTGCAAATTTATTCTTTTAATATGACTTTTTAAAAAATCAAAAATAAATTAACAAATATGGTATTATTCTAGTAATCTTGCAACTTTTTTCAAAAATATCTAACTTTATTGTCTTGCCCCCCCCCCACCCCTCTAGGCCCAACTGGGCTTAGGGGTGCAAGCCCCCACCCCTGACCACCAAAATGTCATCATTTCTTCCTTGTGCCAGTATCAACATTTCCTGAAAATTTCATGAAAATCCGTCCATAACTTTTTGAGTTATCTTGCTAACAAACAAACAAACAAACACGCATGCACGGGAGGCAGATCTGTCCTGGCAGAGGTCTGCACTGTCCGAGTGCTTTTCTTGTTATTATTATTAGTACCTCTGCCAGGAGGTATTGTGATCACTTTGCTTTGTGTGTTTGCGTGTGTGTGTTTGTTAGCAAGATAACTCAAAAAGTTATGGACAGATTTTCATGAAATTTTCAGGAAATGTTAATACTGGCACAAGGACGAAATGATTAAATTTTGGTGGTGATTGGGGGGGGCAGATCTGTCTTGGTGGAGGTCTGTGCTCTCTGAGTGCTTTTCTTGTTGTTATTACCTCCACCAAGGAGGTTATGTTTTTGCTGGTGTTGGTCTGTCTGTCTGTCTGTCCGTCTGTCTGTGTGCAAGAGAACTCAAAAAGTTATGGATGGATTTGGATGAAAATTTCAGGAAATGATACTGGCACAAGGAACAAATGATTAAATTTTGGTGGTGATTGGGGGGGGCACTGATCTGCCTTGGCGGAGGTCTGTGCTCTACGAGTGCTTTTCTAGAAAAGACAGCGCAGACCTCCGCCAAGGCCAATCAGTGCCTCCACCCACCAACCCCCACCCCCGATCACCACCAAAAATTCAATAATTTGTTCCTTGTGCCAGTATCAACATTTCCTGAAATTTTCATCCAAATCTGTCCATAACTTTTTGAGTTATCTTGCACACGAACAGACAAACAGACAGACAAACCAACACCAACAAAAACATAACCTCCTTGGTGGAGGTAATAAAAACCAAAAAACGAATAGGTTAGAAGCAAATGCTTATTTTTTTGCCTATCCTTTTCACCTAATACACTGCTTACATCAGCTTAAATGTGTACAGCATTGAGCATTCACACCATAATAAAAACAAAAATCAACAACAAAAACATATCTACCATCTCAATTCAATATTTCTAAATTATTTTAAACTTTAGCCACCTTTTTTTTTTAACTTCACCAAAGGAGTGAATAACTTAAATGAATCATAAGGTCCATTCCATAATTTCACACCCACAACCCCAGTCCATCACAAATTATTATTATTATTATTATTATTATTATTATTATTATTATTATTATTGTACAGAAGTCTTTTTAAACTATAGTATCTACCTGAGTAATGACTGTGAATACTTTTGACACTCCTTAGATCCACACATGTGACGTTTGTGGATGCATGTCGTTCCTGCTGATGGTCATGTAACAGCATATTATTTCAGCTCTAGTAAATCTGAAGGTGAGGCTTCTTTGTCAGTCTGCTGTTGAGTCTTGGCGCTGTTTTGAGGCGACCTCAAGGGGTCAGATACTGCAACAGGGACCTGCAGGGGTCACGCAGTCCCAGACCTAGTTAACCCATGCCTTGTTCCTGTCAGATTCCTCATTCACAAGAATAGAAATGTAGGACCTGGCACCGGCTTACCTGCCATTTGCCCTCATGCGCTGCAGCCTTATTAGCCACGGAGACGAACATCCTCCTGACACCTCACAACAGAGGTGGAGGGAAAGCAGAGAAGAATAGACATGTCCTCCTCCGACAGTGGGGGTCAGTCTGAGTTCACTGGAGCAGGCCACAGACAAATTACAGACTTTTTTTTTTTTTTTTTTTTTCAGGAGGGGAAATAATTTGCTTGTGGAGTGAAGAGTGGACTTCAAAAACCAGCACTGAAAAGGAGGATGAGTGTGAATGCAGTTGAAGAAGCACCAACAATGTGTCGGATTACGGCCAATCATCTGTGCTGAGAATCCAGCTTATTATTTCTACTTATTTATTTTTCATAGAGGACATGGCTCAGCTCTGTCTCAATCAATGCAGGATGTTCTGATGAGTAAAGTGGGTTCATTTAACTTAATCTGATTATTGGGCAGATTTTTGACATTTTTAAGGATTTTTTTTAATGCAAAGCTGCTTTATTATATGCTAAAACAACTCCTTTTCAGCTTCATATCAAGTGCATAGGTGAATAAAAATGAGTTGTTTGCCATATTTTAAGACCATGTGTGTTTCCATCTCAATATAAGACCGAATCAGTTATTAGTTTTGTGGTTTATTAACACATTTACAGGACAGTTTCTCCTTTGTTTTGTTTATTTTCCCACTATTAACAGATAATTCTCACATATCCATATTACAAGTAACTGCATTTGCCTTAAACAGGGTTACAAAGTGGGTTTTCAAGGTTATTTTTTTCGGATAAGTTGAGTTTACTTTAAAAACTACAGAAAAGTGGTTGCCTTAAAAAAAAAAAAAGTAATGATTAATGAACTTTAAGTACATTTAACTTAAAATCTTTTAGAAAATCAACTGCTTTGTATAGTCAGTAAATATTTTTTAGTTAAATCAACTTGGAATGTAATGCATTGGACTTAATTATTTAAGTTTAATAACTGTGCAAAAGTTCATTAATCATTACTTAATTTGAATGAACTTTTGCAAAGTTATTACACTTAGATAATTAAGTCCAATGCACTAAATTCCAAGTTGATTTAGCTAAAAAATATTTAGTAATAACTATGCAAAGCAGTTGATATTACAAAAGATTTAAAGTTAAATGTACTAAAAATTCATTAATCATTACTTAATTTTTTTTAAGATAACCACTTTTCTCAATTTTTTTTAAGTAAACTCAACTTATCTGGGCTTACAGTGTTAATGTTGAGTTGTTTAACTTTAACAAATTGTGTTCACCCTAACAGACATGGAGCAAAAACATGAGAATTCTGACAGTTTAGAATAATGTTTCCCAGTATAGAAAACAAAACCATGAATAAATTAGACTACTATGAGACTTTTTATAGTGGTAAAAAAAAAAAAAAAAAAAAAAAAGAAGAATGTTTCCCTAAATATGCAGCTGATGGGGCCAATATTCTATAACTTTGTGCTTTTGAAAACTATAAAACACACACATAAAAAGTTAGTCATGTGGAGCTTCTTTTTTTTTTTCGAAACCAAACTGACCTTTTGTAATAAATCCTGATAAAGTGTGAGCATTTTCATATGGAATTCATCAGTAATCACATCGTCAGTGATACGAGATAGATGGAAAAGTATTGATTTGTCCACAGCTAAAGCTTTATTTAAGTCTTTGTAAACAGCAAAACAAAAAGGATGGCAACGCATTTCTGCATATGACACACATTTAACGGATCAAACGAGCTCATAAATATAAAAAACAGTTTAATTGTTCTTCACAGACTTAAATAAACACAATGCTTTTCCAAATTTTACTTCAAAGTTCAGTTCTGTTTCTTAATTCTGTAAAAAACAGTCTTGGATTAATTATAAGTAACTACAGCTACTTTTCCTGTAGTTTTCAAAAACCATTTTTACTTCCACCAAGAGGTTATGTTTTCATCGGGGTTTGTTTGTTTGCTTATTTGTTTGTTTGTTTGTTGGTTTGTTTGTCTGTCTGTCTGTTAGCAAGATAACTCATAAAGTTATGGACAGATTTTAATGAAATTTTCAAGAAATGTTGATACTGGCAAATGGAACAAATCGATGGCCAAAAAAAAAAAAAAACACCTATCTGCAAATTTTTAGATTTTGAGTTTTCACATTAAATGGTGAGAACGTGGATGATATTGTTAACACATAATATAGAAAGAGAGTCTGAGAACGGTAGAATATACTTGGATATGTTTAACAAAGACCATACTACAATAAAACTAAACGTTTTTTTGTTTCCTGAAAAAAGTGATTTTTTCAGACAGGAGGTTGTATTCTGGCCATCGAAATGATAAAATTTTGGTGGTGATCAAGGGGGGGGGGGCTGATTTGTGTTAGTAGAGGTCTGTGCTCTCCAAGTGCTTTTCTAGTTCAGACTGGATTCACTTGGATCTTTGGTAAAATCGACATCAAAAGTAAAGGCACATTTCATTTGTGTATAGAGCAGGGGTGTCAAACATGCAGCCCGGGGGCCAAATGCGGCCCGCAAAAGGGTCCAGTTCGGCCCCTGGGATGTTTTTACCAAGTGCAAAAATTCCAGTCTTGAAATTAATTAAGCAAAAAAATAAAATAAAAATGAGCTTGAATTAAGGAAAAAAATCTTCAGTTAAGCCAAAAACAAATCTTCAATTAAGTAAAAAAAAAAAAAAATCTTCAATTAAGCCAAAAAAAATCTCAAATTTAGCAAAAAAAATCTTCAATTAAGCCAAAAAAAAAAAAAAACTTCATTTAAGTAAAAAAAAATCTTGAATTAAGCCAAAAAAAAATCTAGAATTAACAACTTAATTTTTTTTCTTTAGTGCAAGAAATAACATTAAATTATGAAAATATTTACATTTACAAACTATCTTGTAACACTAAAATGTGAATAACCTGAATAAATATGAAGAACCTCAAATGTCTAAAGAAAATTAAGCACAATTTTAACAATTTTTCTGTCTGTTCCTCAGTATTTAGTGTTTTTGTAGATCTGATCCAAAATGCAGATGGAGAAATGAGAAGTTGTGGAATAATATTGTGAAAATTGCTCCAAATTTTCTTATGTTTTTTAATTTAAATTTCAGTTTTTTCAGGGTTTTTTTTTGTTTGTTTTGTTTTTTTGGATAGTTTATAAAAGTAAGTATTTTCATAATTTAATGTTTGTTTGTTTTTTTACACTAAAACAATGACAAAAATTTGAAGATGTCATTATTTATAGGTTATTATGTTATTATTTTTCTGGTCCGGCCCACTGGAGATCAAATTTAGCTGAATATGGCCCCTGAACTAAAATGAGTTTGACACCCCTGCATAGAGTGTTTTCTACTTTAAAGCCACAGCTAGACAATAACAGCTCGGATATATTGCATATGATACCAATATATTTCAGCAGTTGTTTAATAAGACTCAAAATGCCATTTAATTAGACTAAGACTTCATATTGAGCTGTAAAATGACAATCTGCCTCCAAAAAACACCCATATGTTCTGTTATCTCCATGTCTTCTTATGCTTGATGGCTTCTCTTGAGTCTTTATCTGTTGTGTCACTTTCCCAAAGGATCTTCTTGTATCCTTGGGAGAAATAAGCACACTGACGTACGAGCACAGCAGGCTATAACCCACAGAGTCAATTCAGTAGATCGAAGAACTCCATCTTCTGTGTTTGATTTTCTAAAAGGAGTCAGTCCGTCTTCTCGCAAACACAGCAGACATGCTTTTCACAATGCCCTTGAACCTCAGAGGTCTCTTTGCGGTCAGCTTGGTGTCCGTCTTCATCCTGTTCACCAGACCGTGAAACACCGTGAGCACGCTGTGGTAATTCTCCGCCGCTGACACCTCATAGAAATCGCAGCCGGTGTTGAGGGCCAGGAGCCGACCCTCCTCGCTCAGCACCGTCCGCCGGTGGTGGAGGTCCCTCTTGTTTCCCACGATCACTATGGGAACGCTGTCAGCATTCAGGTAGTCTTTAGTGGTCTTGATGGTGTGGATGATTCTGCTGACCGTGTTGAAACTGGCTCTGTCGCAGATGCTGTAGATGAGGATGTAGCCCTCTGCCCACTGGACTTTTTTCTCAAACAGTGGGGTCTCCACAGACACGTCCTGCAAAATCAGACATGTTAGATCACTTCTAGAAACAGGATGAAAACATTTACGATTCACCACTACATTTGTGTATATACAGGGTGGGGAAGCAAAATTTACAATGAACATTTAGTTGTTTTTTCTCAGCAGGCACTACGTCAATTGTTTTGAAACCAAACATATATTGATGTCATCATCATGCCTAACACTATTATCCATACCTTTTCAGAAACTTTTGCCCATATGAGTAATCAGGAAAGCAAACATCAAAGAGTGTGTGATTTCCTGAATGCACTCGTCACACCAAAGGAGATTTCAAAAATAGTTGGAGTGTCCATAAAGACTGTTTATAATGGAAAGAAGAGAATGACTATGAGCAAAACTATTACGAGAAAGTCTGGAAGATACTATTAAAGAAGAATGGGAGAAGTTGTCACCCGAATATTTGAGGAACACTTGCGCAAGTTTCAGGAAGCGTGTGAAGGCAGTTATTGAGAAAGAAGGAGGACACATAGAATAAAAACATTTTCTATGATGTCAATTTTCTTGTGGCAAATAAATTCTCATGACTTTCAATAAACTAATTGGTCATACACTGTCTTTCAATCCCTGCCTCAAAATATTGTAAATTTTGTATGTACCTGTATGATATGTGTTTGTGTCTGACATACTGCAATTCTACAACTGATGTAAATATGTATAACCTATAGATTACGATATACTGTTCTATACATGTTCTAGTTCGGTTATCTGTGCATGTGTCTCCACCTACCACCCCCCTCTCCACCCTCTCCCCCAGTCTCTCTCTATCTCATTTCTGCTCCTTTACTTTCTCGCTCTAACCCCAACTGGCCAAGGCAGATGGCCATCCTTCAGGAGCCTGGGTCTGCTCGAGGTTTCTGCTGTTAAAGGGAAGTTTTTCCTCACCACTGTCACCAGTCATAAGTGTTTGCTCCTGGAGGATTCTGTTGGGTTTCTGTAAATTGGCTTAAAAAAATTTTTGATATGATTTATCTCCCCTTTATGTGAAGCACTTTGTAACATGTTGTTTTAAAAAGTGCTATTTAATAAAGCTTTACTTACTTACTTACTTACTTACTATAGAGCAGGGGGGGTCAAACTCATTTTAGTTCAGGGGTCAAATTCAGCTAAATTTGATCTGAAGTGGGCCAAACCAGTGAAATAATAACATAATACATAAATAATATCAACTCCAAACTTTTGTCTTTGTTTTAGAGTGAAAAAAGTAAATTGACATTACGAAAAGGTTTACATCTACAAACTATCCTTTCAAAAGATGTGAATAACAGGAACAAACTGAAAAAATAAGTGTAATTTTAACAATATTCTGCCTCAGTTTATCATTTACACATGTACATTATCACTTACAGATCACAGTGGATCTACAAATACAAAAAAACATTTAATAACAGGCAGAATATTGTTAAAATTGTACTTACTTTTCTTAAGACATTTCAGGCTCATATTTGTTCAGGTTATTCACATTTTTTTTGCGAAATTATACTGTGTTTTAGTGTAAGTACATGAAAATATTTACATTTACAAAGAGAAACATGTGAAGTTGTTATTATTTATATGTTATTATGATAGTATTTGACTGGTCTGACCCACTTGAGATTGAATTGGTCTGAATGTGAAACCTGAACTAAAAGCATTGTTAATATCTTAGTGTAATTTTAGCATTTCACAAATTCATCCCATGGGCCAGATTGGACCCTTTGGCGGGCCGGATTTGGCCCCCGGGCTGCATGTTTGACACCTGTGCTAAAGAGTTTTATTATTTATTACTGTTATTTGGTTTGTTTATTGTTTTGTTTTTTTGTACTACCTTATAAAAATGCACATTTTCTATCTATCTATCTATCTATCTATCTATCTATCTATCTATCTATCTATCTATCTATCTATGTTTGCATCCTACTGAAGATTATAACATACAAAAGAAAAGTGATCACCCTCTATAATACAGACTTAGACTTTAACCCTTTCATGCACAAATTATGAGAACCTTAATCAAAATTTTTTTCCTGAGTGTTTTCATTCCTCTTTAGGCATGAAAAAAACAATGTGATTGAAAATTTTCTTCTGAAAAATAAATAAAAAATAAAATAAAATAAAAATAATTTAACAAAATTTAAAAGATACATTAAAAAATAATAATAATGAAAAAAAAATTCTTATGAACCTATTTTTCATGAAGTTGCAAAAATGTCCATTCAGCTGGACACCACACGTTTAATTTTTGACACACAGAAACATGTATTTACTTATAAATTGTGTGAAAACTATGGGGAGGGCTTGTGATTCTGGGGGTTTATGCTCAGGAGAGATCTACATAATGTTACCAATTCATATCAGAAAAGATATGTAGTGTCTAAAAACTTTAATCACGATATGTGTAAAAAAAAAAAAAAAAAAAAAAACACAAAATCCATGAATATACAAGAGAACAGCTGTAGAATAGCTGTCTACTGTAGTGACCAGTATGCATGAAAGGGTTAATGTCATTGAGAATACAAGTATACACAGAGTGAAAATACATATTAGCAATTTGTATTATAAAATATAGATACATACATAAATATATGTAGATTTAAATGTACATCAGCTAAATACTAAACTATACAGTGCAGTAGTGAAAGTGAGATGATGATTTGACAGTAGTTCAAAGATTTTTTTTTTTTTTCTCCATAAATTGACAATATTAAAGGATATAGAGTGAAATGGTACCCAGTATCTGTTACTGCACTGAATGCTGCAGAACCTCTTTCCAGAGCATGTTGTAAAGTAATAATTTAACTTTATTTGGACTTGATGCAATACAACAGAAGCAGCATAAACACATGATTTCAGCAAATATATAGATATGGAAACAAACGTCTTACCTCAGAATAAGGTGAGTCCCAGATATTGAGGGTGGTTTCTCTCCCATCTACAATAAAACTGTGGCTGTAAATAGATTCTGCAAAGAGGAAAGTAAAGTTGAGTTAAGTTCATCTGAGTTCATACACTGTGTTCAATCCGACTGACTACTAATACTCACCGATATCTCCATATTCTCCAATGAATCTGCGCGTTAAGAGGCGCACCGTCAGGGCTGCAAAACAACCGTGCGTTAGTCACAATGTGCAGCACAAACAGACATTGATTTCCATGTGTCTTTCTTTTGTTCCTCACCTGATTTCCCGACGCTTTCTGTCCCCATAACAACAACATTGGCATCCATTTTCAGTCCATGAGAGGCGGAGGAGGCTGCAGCTGTGCGCCTCCTGGCTCTGAAAGGCGCCTCTTATAGCACAGACAGGGGGCGGGTCCGCACATTATGCACAAGCACAGCAACCTTCACCTACTGATGTTTCCATCAGAGTTTACATCACGAGTCTGTGCCCTGCAGTAATCCAACACAGAGACAGTGAACTGAAGGAGGAGGAAAGACAGCTCCAGCAGGTGGTCAAGTCACATGAGTCTAGAATGAACTGATTTAACCCTTTCATGCATTAGTTATGAGAACATTAATCAAGTTTTTTTGTTTTTGTTTTTTTTTTCTCTTTGGGCATTAACCCTCCGGTATCCCATCCAGCAAGGCCCTTACTAAGCACCGAGTGTGTCTTTTTGGCACACTTGTGGAATAATGCCAAAAAAATTTCAGTTTGTTTTTAATTCTTTTACACTTTTTTCTATTTCATCAACTTGAGCCGTAAATAAAAATACCAAATACTCAATAATTGTCACATTTTTTAACCCTTTAAATGTCGTGTTTGTAATGTAAACAAACCATTTTTTTAATGCAAAAAACACAAAAAAAATATTATTTTTTCAATATACTACATAAAAAGTGGATCACATATTATTTGATTTTTGCAGCCTGGCATATGTCAGTGATAAACAGCAACACTGGTTAATTTACATTATTATTTTTGGCGCTAGGTCAAATGTTCAAAAATACTAGCATCTGTCACCAAGTGTGCCAAAATGGCACACCTATAAATCAAACTATTAAATATTATATATTGATTTATTTTTCTGCTCTAATTTGATTTTATTTTTGTAAATCAAGGTCAGCCCTAATCATATATAACAAATGGAAGAAATAGTGTGTTTTAGGCACACTTGGGAGACAGATGCTAGTCTGGTCATTTTCTTTTGTTTTCAATGTGCAAATTTTAGTTGGTGGCCAGAATTGCAAAGATCATGTAAAAATGAACAACTTTTGAATTCTAACCTTATTTAAATTGTGAAAAATAATATGAAGTTTTTTAACACAAAGTGCAAATTGTGCCTAAAAGGTGCACCCGGATACCCGGAGAGTTAAAAAAAACAGTGCAATTACATTTTTTTTATTTATTTATTTTTTTTATGAAGCTATTTTTCATGGAGTTGCAAAAATGTCCACCAAGCTGGACACCATGTGTTTAATTTTTGAAACAAAGAAACATGTATTTACTGATATAAAGTGTGAAAACTATGAAATAAAAACATTAAATGCTGCTAATTTGATGTTTTCTCACATTTTAACATACACTACAAATAAAAAGTTATGGATATTTTTAATTTTTGGGCTATTTTTTTCAGTTGGGATCCTTGCACAATGTTTTTTACTTTTTTGTGTGTGAATTGAATTGAAGCACATTTTTTAATGACCAGACAGTTTTATTTACAAATGGCAAAAATGACAAAAACAAAAGCAATATCCTTAACTTTTTGTTTGTAGTGTACTCTAATACTAGTCACTACTCACATCATGGACATAATATGCCTAAAAAAAAAAAAGTTTTGGTGTTAATTACAGTCTAATAACAATAACAAGGAATTGATTTACACTCGAACATGTTAGATCAGGTTTATCAAGAACAGCAAAGTTACAGTAATGTTTTCAATGTCAGTGTATGGGATGATGCATAAGCGTCCACTATGTCGGCTGATATGAAACTAAAACAACAAAATCCATGAACATACAAGAGAACAGCTGTAGAAGAACTGTCCACCGGAGGGACCACTATGCATGAAAGGGTTAATAAAATATAAGCAGGGGTGCCTCCAGGGATTTGGGGCCCAGGGGAAAAAATAAGACTTTGGGCACCAACCCTTCAATGAAAGTTAAACACTTGAATCTATCTATGTCATAAAAGGGAAGTGGACTCTGTCTCTGTGTCTCGGGCATCACACAAAATCCAGAAAGAGCTGACTGCTGCAGTTTGGCATACTTAAATATTTTTGGTGAAGGAACAGGCTAGTGAAAATGACAAGTTGATAGGACTAATATTTTGGGAGACATTAGTAATTTTGGAATACAATACCCTTACAATCACATTACTACTGCTGCAGGAGAATGCTGTGGTGGTGACTACTGGACAAATGCGGTACAGCATACTTTTAATCCCCCTTGGCCAAATATAGTGTAAGATTCCAGTGAAAAGTTCCTGCCCGATAATTAAGATTAGATTGCCTTTGTGTAAAACTTGTTACATACATATTTATATATTTGAAAGTACTCAGATATTAAAACTGCATGAGGCCATTTGACCTTGAAAAAGTCAGTCAAGGTCATCTATTTTCAGTAGGCTTCTGCTCCATGCCAAGATGCATCTGCAGTATAAATTTGGTGCAAATATCTCAATGCATTCTTCAGAAAATGAGATTATGTCATTGAATGGACAGACAGACAGATGGATGGATGGATGACAAAACAATTACAATACCCTTTCTGGTCACATCTAGAACCTGTGGATCCCCACAGGTCAACGTGCTGGTAGAAATATAACATTGCATGGATCAATATTCTGCTTACTATAATTTTACAATTTCAGGCTAGATTGATGAGAAATGTGCAACCCGTGTTTTATACTTTAATGATATTTTTTTAATGATAACTATTAGATTTTTGCCATTGATATACATTCATTTATTTTCTGAACCTGCTTTATCCTCACTAGGAGTCTATCCCAGCTATATAGGGGCGAAGGCGGGGTACACCCTGGACAAGTCGCCAGTTCATCGCAGGGCTGAACATATAGAGACAAACAATCACTCTCACATTCACACCTATGGGCAATTTAGATTAACTAATTAACCTATTAGTGCATTTCTTTGGATGGTGGGAGGAAGCCGGAGTACCCGGAGAGAACCCACACAGACACGGGGAGAACATGCAAACTCCACACAGAAAGGTCCCACCCCTCGTCGACTGGTGTTGGAATCGAACCCAGGACCTTCTTGCTGTGAGGCACGAGTGCTAACCACTGCACCACTGTGTCGCCCTCCGTTGATATACAATTGCAGATAAATTATAGTTTTACTTTTTGAATGGAAGTATATTTACAAGCATCAACAAGAAGCTCCAGCACCTGGACCAAACCATATCATAAAATAAGGAGGGGTGAAGTGGGGGTCAGAGGATGACTGGATTTTATTCTATTTTGCCAAAAATAAAATAAAACTAATACAAAGAAAAAATATGATTATGAGTGCCTTGTGAAGAAAATATTATTTATATATATTTTACCCAACAAAGATTAAAAATCATGTTTGAACATTAAAGTTTGCACTAAAATACACTTTTGATGTACTTTTATTAACATTAGGGTCTAAACTGAGCAAAAGTTGAAAAAAACATCCATTGTCCTGATTTATTATATTTTTATAGTAGATGAATATTAATATAATTTTTTAGCCCTAACATAATTTTTTAGCCCTATCGGCCCGCTGGCGGGAGCTGTATGTGATATTTCTAAAGTATTCACAATGACCTAAAAGTGTCACTGTATCAGTATCAGTGTGTGTATTGCAGACAGATGCAGTGGATTTCCACTCAGGAACTGGTCTTGTGTCACTTTGACTAGTGGAGTGAGTAGAATATCTGCTGGTCTCACCATCATGTCACCTGTGTGATGCAATTTACAGTCAGGGTCTGTGCAGGTTCATGTCTGCCTGATTGGTTCCATGTTTCTGGCAGATTTATGGTTGTGGTAGGTGACGACAGCTGTCAATCACCTCAACAAACATCAAATGTTGTGGTACAGTCAGTCTAGAGGTCGTCCATTATCAGACGTTTGTTTCTTCAATTCCTGTCAGCCTGTCAAAGGATATGTGCATACTGCAGGTAAAAGTGGACCAAATCTGAACTTTTTTGCCCACATGTGACCCATATCTGATTTTCCATGACAGTCTGAACAGCATAAATACAGTTTTTTCAATCCTTTTGCTACGCTCACACTGCAGGTCTCAATACTCTGTTCCAATTTTTTGCTCAAATGTATTTTTTTTTGTGAGGTTGTTCACATTATAATTGAAGTGTGACTTCCATCAGACTCATGTGTGGATAGTATATGGTCCTGAAGTGACCCACATGCACAGAAGAAGACGTGATGTCACATGCAGCACACTGTGTCTTATCTCCTTCAGTGCAGAATTGTGACATCTGTCGCATTTCAGCAGAGGTGGGAAATCCCAGGCTCATCAAGTCAAAGTCCTGCCATGTATTGGTTCCATCCTGTTCACTGAACCTGCCCATTTTGATGAGCACAACTGCTCATCCAGGTAGACTGGATGATTAGTGGAGTCACCTGTGTTAAGTGAACAGGTTGGAACCAACACATGGCAGGACTTTGACTTGATGAACCTGGGATTACCCACCTCTGCATTTCAATGATGTAAAAGTCAGATGGAATGGGACATGACTGTTCAGACTGAAGTTGCATTGCAAAACATCAGATATGGATCCAGTCTAGGACCATATATTAACCCTTTCATGCATGAATTATGAAAACCTTAATCAAGATTTTTTTTACTGAGTGTTTTTATTCCTCTTAAATTTGGCATTAATTATACAGCTTTTTAATGTTTTTAATCTATTCTTGTGCTTTATTCTTTTATTTGGGTTTTATCTATTCTGTATTTTTATCTATCTATTTTATTTTTTAATTTTTTTTATTTTTATTTTTTACAGTTGTTCTACGTCTTTTAATCTCTTCTTGTATTTTACTCTGTTATTTTGGTTTTTATTTATTTTTCTGTACAGTACTTTAATCCACTGCACTTTACAAATAAAGTTGAATTGGATTGGATTAAAAAAAACAATGTGTTTGAAATTTTTTTTATGAATCTATTTTTCATGGAGTTGCAAAAAAGTCCACTCAACTGGACACCATGCGTTTAATTTTTGAAGCAAAGAAACATGTATTTACTAATATACTGTGTGAAAACTATGAAATAAAAGCATTTTTCATGCTGCGAATGTGATGTTTTGTCACATTTTAACATACCCTAATACGAGTCATTATTCATTACATTACTGCCAAATGCATAAACATAAACATAATGTAGATATTTTCATAATTTTATGTTTTTTGCACTAAATCAAAGAGAAAAAAATTGGTGTTGTCATTATTTATAGATTATTATGATACTATTTTTGAGTTTGATGCCCTAACTTGCACTTTGCAAATTCCCACGGGCCAGACTGGAACCTTTGGCGGGCCGGTTTTGGCCCCCGGGCCCAATGTTTGACACCTGTGCAGTTAGACTGTTCACACATGAGTCTGATGGAAGTTACATGTAAATTATAATGTGAATAACTATACAAAAAAGTGAGATTTCAGAAAAAAAAAATCCAAATTGAGCCTTTAGATCTGCAGTGTGAACATAACCAGGTTGCTCTCAGTGACTGTTTCTCTGGTGTGTTAATGTATGAATGTTTGTAGGGAGAATGTCAAGTAGTGTAAGGTGGAAATGCATAAAAACAAACCAGTCACAAAGACGATTCGATGTTTTTAGTTTGGCCAAAGTCCCATAAACCACCTATGGGATCCAAAATGGGTTATAGAGGGGGTTTTTTGGGGGGGGTTACGAATTGACAGAACATGAATTCATTTTTCTCAATAAGAGAAGAAGAATATGACTTAACCTGTAAAGACCCAGTGGTACTTTTGCAGAGGTTCCCCAATGAGTATTTCTCAATATTTAACCTTTCTTAAGTGATTTATCATCATTTATTGTAATATTGTCCTCTTTATTTTGAGTTTTTTTATTATAAATCACATATTTTCCTATATTTCATTCACTGATCATGTAGATGTTTATAAAAGTTCAGATTAAAGTTGAGGATTATTATATCTAAAATAGAGAAAAATGATGAAAAAGTGGATTTTTCAGCAAATATATAATTAACTGAACTTACTGTCATTAATCCAACTCCATGGGTTTTATTGGTGAATCAATGTTGTAGAAGATGACGGTGTTTCCACGTTCACTACGAAGCCTCTGAACGTCCCAGTGGGTCATATCTGATGACAACGAAAAGATCACAAATTGTATTTATACCAATTATTTACATGTATTGATAGAATTGCTGGATCAACAGGTATTAAACAGTTCAGATCAGTAGATGGTTTTGGTCGATGGTGGATGTTTGGGTCTTTATGGGTTAAAGAGAGAAAAATTGTGTAAAGATAAAAAGATGGTAAAAGATTCAAATGATGTGAAAGATGCAAAAGACATTCCATAAATTAGAGACTTTCATAATCTGCTCTGAGTGTTTAAGACTCAGTTAAAATGTAAATCTAAATCAGTTCATAACTTATGATGATGGAGCTGTAAAGCTTTGGGAATCACATTTAACCTATCCTGCAGACAACCACCAGGGGGAGGATGAGACACTGTGGGTTCCAGTTTTAAACATTCACATGGCATCTATTATATTTATTTACAGACTATGCTACCGCACAGCTTCACTTTACTCAGTCCAGTGATGCATGGTTAAAAAGCAATGATTCTGTTTGCAGAGTTTGTTGTTTGTTGTTTGTTGATGCATGGCTCAGACTTTGCAGACCTTGTTTGGACAAAATGGGTCTTTTGTGCAACTATTTGTGAAGCAAATTATAAAAAAAAACAGAGGTGATTTTGAGCTTAAACCCTTTCATGCATAGTGGTCACTACAGTGGACAGATATTTTACAGCTGTTCTCTTGTATATTCATGGGTTTTGTTGTTTTACTTGCACATCAGCCAACACAGTGGATGCTTATGCACCATCCCAAAGACTACAGTTCATACAATTATTGTAACTTTGCTGCTCATGATAAACCTGATCTGCAGTGACATGTTTTAGTGTAAATCAGTTGCTAATTGTTAGTAGACTGTAATTAACAGTTTTCTGAAACAAAAAGTTTTGGGTTTTTTTGTGCATATCCTCCTGAGACCCAGCAATGTATTTTGTCCTCTGTAGGGGACAAAAGTTTGACAGTTTTACTCAAAAAATGCTGGGCATGACAAAGGACATTCCATTAAAAAAATCAATCAATCAATAAAAATTATTTTAAAAATGTATCTGAAAAAAATGTTGCATTATGCAGTTTCCAATCAAGACAATTTTTTTAATGTACAAAAGCTAAAACTGTCAAATTCCTGGGTCTCAGGAGGATATTATCTCCATGAAATGAGTAATACCTAATATTAGAGTATGATAAAATATGAGAAAACATTTGCGATTTAGCAATTAGCGGCATTAAAAATGTTTTTATTTCATAGTTTTCACACAGTACATCACTTTCTGATGATGAGTTTTAAGTACATGTTTCTTTGCTTCAGAAATTAAACACATGGTGTCCAGCTGAGTGGACATTTTTGTGACTGCATGAAAAATAGGTTCATAAAAAAAATTTGCATTGTTTTTTTCATGCCTAAAGAGGAATAAAATTACTCAAGAAAAAAATATTGACTAAGGTTCTCATAATTCATGCATGAAAGGGTTAATGGGACTCTTTTCTTAATAAAAACAGAACAAAGCAGTAATATAAACCTGTGTTTCCCATATGGTGTGTGCAGTTGGTAGAGGAAATGTATAGCAATAATACGCTATAAAGTTGGAATCAACTATTTTTACCTCTTCTCATGAAGCGAATGAAAATATAATTTATTCTTGTCAGATAAAGTGTAACTGGGACTCAGTATGTAATCATTGTACCTGTCAAAGGTGATTACTGATGTGTAAAAATAGGAATAAACAGAGGGATCTGACTGAGAACATAATTATTCCAGCTTTTGAGGGTAACTGTAAAATATGTGAAACTATTTTCCTGATTAAAACAGAAGCGAGTGAGATTATAAATGTTACGCCCACCAGAGAAGAGAAACTTGTGTTATAAAAGACAGAAACATGAAAGACATGGGCCAATATAGGATTAAAAACAGATGCAACAAGATGAAAACGTCATATAAAAAGGAAAAAAAAAAAAGATAAAAAAAAAAGACACTTTTAGAGACAGTATTTTAAAGTTGAAGAGTAGACTTATGATCATTAATACAGATACAGATTAACTTTGGTAGATTTGTTTATGTTTTGGTTTGTTGCTGTTGATAGTTGACATAATTAAATAGTTAGTTATAAGGTTTCACATATAGTACTTTTACTTGTATTCTTAGTATTTTCACCCTATATTCTTAGTACTTCTACTTAAGTAAAGGATTCCAATACTACTTCCACCACTGCTGAGTTTAGTAACAAATAACTAAAGAACTTGATTTCTAATTTTTTTCTGTATGTGACTGAATAAGCAGTGACTCCTTCTGCTTTTCAGCTCTGGAACAGTTTCACTGACAAACACAAAAACAACTTCACAAATTCATCGCATTCTTGTAAGTTAAAGCTCAACTGGTGCGTGGAAATGGATTTGACGTCATCCTTTTTTTTTTTTTTTTTTTTTTTTTACACACTCGCTGATTACTACTTTAAGCCAGTAAAAATAGATGAGAGGAAAACAGGAACAGGAGAAAAATTACACTTGACTTGACCCAAAATGTTGAAACAGAGACAGAAAACACTGTCATAGTCATTATCATCATTATCACTGTCATTGTCATCACTGTCACCATTGTGTTTAAATAAAAACATAAAAAATGCTACATACATCCACCCAAAAGTTGATTCAAACTTGTTATCTTGTCAAACATTTAGTCTTAATCAAACAATTTTTCACAAATGGATATTTCTTTGATTTTAGAGTCAACAAAATTCTTGAATTACCTCCTATTTATTTTAACAGTTTTCAAAAGATCTGTCAGATTAAATAATTAATATTAAATATGTGTTTTGGCCTAAAGTTTTTAATTTGCACATCTCTTCACAGCAAATGCTGCAAAGTTTTAGTTACCTATTAAATTTTCAAAATTTAAAAAAAAAACAAAACTACACAATAAAGTAGAGATCTTAAAAAAATGTCTGTAAGATGAGCAAAATATATACTTTTTAAATTTTCTTTTTAATATTAGATTAATAGTAACTCAATGATTGAAATATGTTTAATTCAACTAATCTGTTGTATTAATTAAATGTTTTGTATTCATTTCTTACTAATAATTCACTTCAAGATGTACAGATTCAAAGTGTTTATTGCCATGTGTACAGTAAAAATACAAGTTTTCCTGTACAATAAAAATCTTACTTTGCCATCCACACTGAATGCCGCATGAGTTTAAGATTAGTATAAATAAAATTTAAAAAAAAAAAAAAAAAAAATTGGAATAGAATAATTTAACTAGGAAGTTTTACAACCAAAACAAAGTGGCATTTAAAAATGTCATGCAGGAGAAAAACAGCACCAAAAAATTCTTACAACAGAGATTCTTTTATGTAAATTTGATAATTCCATTTACTAAAAGCAGTAGTAATCTTCACCTTTAACAGATGTTTGGAACACTTATAATCTGCAGGAGTTTGAGCACAGTCTTCACTTTCATGATGTGATGAGATCTGCAGTATTACTATCAGCCACAAGGGGGAGGTAGATTTCAATGAATGCTTCCTCAGTTTGTTGTCCTGAAGCCTGAAAAGGCAGAGGAGTTGGGCCGGACTCTGATTGGCTGAAGACAAACACAGATAATTGTCTGTGTGTGTGGACACTGTTCCACTCCTCCATATGTGTGTGTGATCTGTCTTTATCTCATCCAGCTTTACTTACTCCTCTGCTGGTTTGTATTTCCTGCTTTAATCAGATTCTTCCCGCTAACCTTATTTCCATTGCGCCTGTAAACAAAGTGCAGGAGAGGACAAATACTGCACTGCATAAATCATAAGTTTGTTTGTTTGTTTGTTTGTTTTTTTATTCATTCTCTTCTGAATTTTAAGATACTTCATCTTGATAAAACATTTCTTTTCTTGTTTTGGGTTTCTTCTTTCAAAGCCTTGTTGTGGTAAGATCATCTCCTCAGCCTCAGCAGCTCTTGATAAGGTTCAACAGTGAAACCAGATTAGAGAAACCCTTCCTATCATCTCTTATATCGTTCCCTCTCTCTTTTCTCATGTAAATAAGATTATTTCAGTGTTGCAAGCGCCGAGAAGATGGGTATTCAAATACGGTGGCTGTTTCTAAGATTTTTTTTTTTTTTTGCATAAAATTACACAGAATATATCAAATTTAACGACAGACTCAGCTTTTACTGCCTTTATGGTTTTACCTTTTACCCTCAGAGGTTTTGCTGAAGTGCATCAAAGGGTCAGTGGGTGAATGTTGTTATGTTCATGAATCAGTAATAAAGACGCCTTTTATTTTAATGGTGCATCAGTAAATATAATGTAGGAAACATAATCTAATGATAAGACTATGTCATGTTTTTTTTTTTTGTAATGTCTGCAGTTTTTATTCCCTAGAATAAAGAATGTACTTCACATCCTTTATTCTCTTTGTGCATATGGAGCTTGTATGTAATTTATATGTATACAGAGGTTTTTTTGGTTTTTTTTTTTTCTTATTTTACTTTCCCTACATTGTTAACCCTGTAAAGCCTGAACCATTAAATCACTGACAGAAAATTCCAGTTCGTTGAAACTGGAGCCTTCATTGGTCCTTCTGAACAACCCCCAATTTTTTTATTTTTTTTTTTATATCAATTTCCATGTATGATTTTCAATTTTGTATCATATTTGATACATCGGGTCTCAATGCTCAAATGCTATTATTTTTAAACAAACAAAAACATGTCTAATAAATTGGTAATTCCTTTTCAAAATTAGTAAAGTTCTGCCTCCTGACAATATTGTAGTGTCATTGGAAAGGTGTCTGGTGAGTGAATTCCTCCCCCCTGGTGGATTATCCATCTATTGTATGTATTTAATTGTATACATCAGGTTTTTCAAGACAAAAAATATCACACTGATAATGTTGAGGGCTTCAAAACTCATGTATCAAACATGATATGTTTGTCATTATAGGGTTAATTATATCATTTATTTATAATTTACTACAGACCTGATCAAAATCTTAAGACCAGTTGAAAAATAGCTAGAATTTACCTTTTGCACATTTGGATCTTAATGAGGTTTTAAGTAGAGCTACAATATACAAAAGCAAGAAGGGGGAGTGAGACAAAAAGCACTTTGAAAAAGTAATTTATTGAAAACAACAAGTAAACTGAAATAGGCTGTTTATCAGCTGATCAAAAGTTTAAGACCACAGGTAATAAAAGCCAAAATCTGCTCAAAATTCTCATTTTCTGTCGGGCATTCACACGGTCATGCCCTCCTGATGGCTAAAGCTAAGAAGCTTTCTCTTCTTGAACGTGGTCGGATCGTCGAGCTGCATAAGCAAGGCCTCTGGCAGCGGGCCATTGCTGCTGAGGTTGGACGCAGTAAGACAGTCATTCTAAATTTTTTGACAGATCCTGAGCATTATGGAACAAAAAAGTCAAGTGGTAGACCCAAAAAAATTACACCTGCGCTGAGCCGGAGGATCCGACCGACTGTCCGTCAAGACACAGGGCGGTCCTCGACCCAAATTAAGGCCCTTACTGGTGCCGACTGCAGCGCAATAACCATCAGACGGCATCTGCGGGAAAAGGGTTTCAAAAACAAAAAACGAATTCAAAGACCTCGTCTCCTACAACGCCACAAAACTGCCCGTTTAGACTTTGCCAGGGAGCATCAAACATGGGACACTGAAAGGTGGAAAAAAGTTTTATTCTCTGATGAGAAAAAATTGAACCTTGACGGTCCAGATGGCTTCCAACGTTACTGGCATGACAAGGAGATCCCACCTGAGATGTTTTCTACCCAGCACAGTGGAGGGGGGTCCATCATGATCTGGGGTGCTTTTTCATTCAGTGGAACACTGGAGCTTCAGGTGGTGCAGGGTCGTCAGACGGCGGCTGGTTACGTGCAGATGTTGCAGCGGGCATCCCTCATGACTGAGGGCCCTCGTCTGTGTGGTAACAGCTGGGTTTAAAAACAGGACAATGCTGCAGTTCACAATGCTCGCTTGACGAAGGACTTCTTCAGGGAGATTAACATCACTCTTTTGGACCATCCCACACGTTCCCCTGATTAAAATCCCATAGAGAACATTTGGGGATGGATGGCAAGGGAAGTTTATAAAAATGTCCATCAGTTCCAGACAGTTGATGCCCTTCGTGAAGCCATCTTCACCACTTGGAGCAATGTTCCCACCAGCCTCCTGGAAACACTCGCATCAAGCATGCCCAAACGAATTTTTGAAGTGATTAACAGGAACGGTGGAGCTACTCATTACTGAGTCCTACTGAGAAAATTTTTTGTTCTGGTTTGGAGAGTTTTTTGTAATTTTTTGAGCGATGGTCTTAAACTTTTGATGAGCTGATAAACAGCCTATTTCAGTTTACTTGTTGTTTTCAATAAATTACTTTTTCAAAGTGCTTTTTGTCTCACTCCCCCTTCTTGCTTTTGTATATTGTAGCTCTACTTAAAACCTCATTAAGATCCAAATGTGCAAAAGGTAAATTCTAGCTATTTTTCAACTGGTCTTAAGATTTTGATCAGGTCTGTATAAAAATAACATCCACCAGCTTAAAATCCTTTTACAGTTGTGGAAAAAAAAATGATTAAACCTTCAAAAGTCTTCAAAAACAATCATTACACAATCAAGTACTAACTCCTGTATGTATCATGTGACTAAAACAGACAGAAAAGAAAACATGGAATGTCTAAAAGCACTGTTTTTGTCAGTACAATGCCATAGCTATTGATGTAAGAACTGAAGTGATTTTGGTTATTATCAAGAAAACATGGAAAATGTCAAGATATCCGCTCTGAAATTAAACTCTTATGAGCTATTTTTGTTGCTTTCATTATATTTATCCAAACAAATGAACCTTTAGTTGTACCTGGCATTAAAATGAACAAGAAACTGAAGAAAACAAGAGCGGTCTAATAATTTTTTCCACGACTGTATTTGCTTATGTAGTTGGCCAAAAAAGATTATTCTGATTCTAAAACTGAAAGATAAAATCATGTTGTATACAACTATACAAATGCTTGTAATATAGCAATTAAGATTTACTGTGCATGTCATTAAAATAACAGAGCATAATGTGACTAATGCAGTGAATACATGACCTTTGACACCTCAGTGTGAAATTCATCACAAATATCAGAAGCGCGTTAAGTTTCCTTGCCAGTGAAAGTGTCACATTCATGAAAATTCATATTGTACATCTGCAAAAACACTACAGTCAGTGGAGTTTTTTCTGTCCTAAGTATGAAGACGAAGGTTTTAATTTTCCTGCAAAACAAGGGAATTAAATGAAAAACAATATGTCTATAATGTGTGTAAGTCACAGAAGAGTGTTTATATTTATAAGTTTTGCTGATTTCTTTTTATTTTGTGACTATCTTTTCAACTTAGAAGCAAAACATATACAAATATTCATGTGTGTTTTTCATTGGCCTGTAAAAAAAAAAAAAATTAACTTTACTAAAATGTCAAACTGAATGTCCTGCATCTACCAACTGTAAATCATGACTAAAACATAGCTATTTCCCAAAATTACAATCACAGCTGTATTTTATTTACATCCTTCAGCCCAATGAGAAAAAGCATAAAGTTGAGGTTTCATCGTTCCATAACCTGTACGTAGTAATCCTTATAAATATTTTAATTAATGCAGCATTAAAATTCATATTTTCCCATATGAAGTTAGAAAATAAAGACACAGACCTGTGTAACGGTTAGTGATAGCCTCAACAGGGTTTTTTCCTCCAAAGCTGCTTCGCTGAACGCTCCCTCCGCTGTGTGTGCTTATGCAAATAAATCTTCTTACAGACTTAAGTTACACTCACTTCATGTGTGTGATTATTCCACTTTTCTGTGTTTCATGGCTGCGATAAGGAAATACACTGAAAAGTATCCTCTTGATAAAAGACGTCACATGACAGGCCTTATTTAAATTCACTTTTGATTTGCAATTCTGTTTTGAGATGTGCCACTAAAATAAAATAAAATAAAATAAAATAAAATAAAATAAAATAAAATAAAATAGGAATTGCTGAGGCACTAATAATGTTTGCCAAGAAGTGCTTACATTATATTTCTGTCCACGCTCTGTCCATTTGCAACTTTTATTGAAGTATTGGTGTAAATAACATATGTCCATGTCATGTAAAAAAAAAAAAAAAAGGAAGAGTGTAAAAAAGAGTGTAACAATGATTAATGAATTTAGTACAGGGAAGGTTAGATATTATCTATTCATGCATTTTTACTGAAACGTGATCCTGAATGTGTTAAGAAATCATCTCAGTGGTATCAAAGTAGTGTGTATGGTGTAAAAGTTTACACTGGAGTTTTGTGTTTGATTCTCAGTCAAACTAAATCCTTTTTGTGTTGAATTTGACTTTTTTTATTGCTAGGTGATATAAAGTGAGTTAACCCTTGAAACCTTAAGCCTAAAATGGTCCGTCTGGCCTTTTTTTTTGTCTTATTTTGACTATAAAAAAGGTTAGGAAATATGCTGTAAGTAAGTCCTTTTGCCTATTTTTCCAGAGCACTTAGAACTTTAAAGTCTAGCAGTCATTTACAATTCACTGCATGTTATAATTCTGCTAAAACAGCTTCTTCTCCTGCTTCTAGTACAGGCATGAGTGAAATTACTGTAATGATTCAATGAAGGCTATAAAGTGCAACATCTCGATTTTTTCCAATTGCACAAACAGTGAAAGAGTTACAGCTGTCCAAACTGCATGTACACAGGATGTGTCAGTGATGACACATCAGGTTTTAAAGAGTTAACATTTAGCAAAAAACAGGGGAACAATGGCATGTAAATCAACACATGGGCAATCTGAAATATTTTTGAGGAGAAAAACTGTGGAGTTTTCAACCCAGGGCTGTAAATTAGAAACTATGTGGTTGATTTATGGGGTCTACAGAGTAGGGGCTGTTGGATGGAGATCAGGTCCTTGTAAAGGTTTATGTCCACCTGAATCCAAACTAACGTGTCACTAAAACATGGGCGTCAAACTCCTTTTAGTTCAAGGGCCGCATACAGTCCAATTTGACCTCACATGGGCCGAACCAGTAAAATAATAGTAAAACAACTTATAAATAATAAAACTCAAAATTTTTCTCTCTGATTTACTGCAAAGAAAATACAGAATTTAAATTACGGTATAGAATTGTTTACATTTACAACTATCCTTTCACAAAACGTGAATGACCTGAACAACCAAGAACAACTTGAAATTTCTTCTGAAAAATAAGTTAATTTTAACAATATTATGCCCTAATTTATGAATGGTTTATTTTTGGTTTGTACATTAATCGTTGCACATAGAATCATTTATTTATTTATTTATTTCTATCATCATGTTTATCATTTACACATATATATATTACCACTTACAGATCACAGTGGATCTACACATACACAAAACATTTACTAACAGGTACCTGGAACTAAAAAATGTAGTATTTAACTTTATAATCAAAACAACTTCAAGACTCAGTGACACTTTTGACTGTCATTGTCTTTTGCATGTGTATTCTTTGCATTTTGCAAATTCATTCCGAGGACCAGTTCGACCCCCCTGCCTTAATCTATTCTTTGGTGCTTTTGTCTCATATACACGGACAATGTACAAATACACATGTTGACGTTGTCCAATATCCAATCTTTATTTTGATGGTAGTTAACTCCTGTCAGTTACACCTTTTAAAACTTTTAACTTCCCATTTCCACAAAAATGGGCCATTTTCTAAAACATAATAAAAACTCAAATGTGTGAATGTGCCTCTTTATTAACCTGACATATTCAGAGTCTTCAATGTCTAATTACTGTGTACATGTCAGGACAGACATGTTTATCACAATGTCACCATTTAATCACACTTTTTACTAATTTGTGAACTGAGGATTTAAATTGTTGCACTTTTGCACGTTGACATTTTGTCCAGTTTTGCTGTTTACACTTCAGCTGCTCAACAGTCGGAGCCCGTCGTCTGATTCCTCGTGATGTTCATACATTTTCAGTAGGAGACACACGGACTGGAGGCAATTCAGTCAAACATATGCAGTCTGTGACTAAGAAGCCACACAGATGAAACTCATACAGAATGAGGGCTGACACTGTCCTGCTGAAACAACCACAGACTTCACAGGAAAAGATGTGGACCTGATGGCAGCATATAACACTATTTATACAGACTAGTGTTCACTGTGAACCTGTGGTCATTTATGATTGCAGAGGTCACATGTGATTTTAATTCCATGCAATGTCTGTAATTTGTAAAATAAAAATTCCACTGCAAATTACTATCTGTATTTCAACACGTGCACATGTCCTGTGATAATATCCATCCAATGCAAATCATCTCTGTGACTTGGTGTGATTTTTATTTATTTATTTTTTCCTTTGGGCATTTATTCAGTCTGTCTCCTTTTTGAGGATTATGGAGGCTGTGCTGACAATGATAAATTAACCCTTTCATGCATAATGGTTATCCCAGTGGACAGTTATTCTACAGCTGGTCTCATGTATACTTTATTTTGTGTATATTTTATATGCATATTATATTTTTATATTCTGTTGTTTTAGTTTCATGTCAGCCAACACTGTGTACGCTCATACATCATCCCTAACACTGCAATTCATACCATTACTGTAACTTTGCTGTTCTTGATAAACCTGATCTGCAGTAACATGTTTGAGTGTAAATCAATTGTTAAGTGGTAGACTGTAATTAACAGATTTTTTTTTTTTTTTTTTTTTTTGGGGGGGGGGGGTTAAACAGTTTTTTTTGCATATTATCTCCATGAAGTGAGTAATAACTAGTATTAGAATATGTTAAAATATGAGAAAACATCAGATTAGCTGCATTAAACATGTTTTTATTTCATTGTTTTCATATCATGTTCTGATATTGGGTTTGAAATACTTGTTTCTTTGCCTCAAGAATATAATGCATGGTGTAGTATGGACCTTTTTATAAATCCATGAAAAAAACACAACCCAATTGTATTGTTTATTTCATGCCCAAAAAAACCCCCAGAAACTCAACTAATGTTCTCATAATTCATGCATGAAAGGGTTAAAGTTTTAAAAGTATTGTCGGTGGAAATTCAGGAGGCTCATGTCATGATGTAACATGGATATTAACTGGAAGAACAAAGTGGAATCCCTCAAACTACGCTGAGATGGATGACATGCATTACATCTACAATATTTTTCCATTTTTCAACAGTTATCTGTGGTAGTGTGACATCAGAACCAGGCAAGAATGTCAGTAAATTCAAGGAAACAGTCTTCTCTTGTCCCATGTGAATGTGTATGAAACACAGATGCAACTGAACTGAACTGAACTGAACTGAACTGAATTGAAATGAATTGAACTGAACTGAATTGAACTGAACTGAACTGAACTGAACTGAATTGAACTGAACTGAACTGAACTGAATTGAATCATGGACAACCTGACATTGAAAACCTGATTTAAAACACTTTTTGTTTGCACATCTCGATACAGCAGCAGACTGTGTTAAGTGATAGTGGTTGGATAGTGGTCCTCCTCAGTCTATCCCCTCATTTTGGGTCCCTGGGGTCCTTGCCTCCTCACCTCAGGCTCATCATGTTCAATAGACGTCAGTTAAATACAACATATGGAACATCTGACTGTTCATATAAACTTATTGACTTAATTTCACATCATGGCATAATATGTATGTTCTGTAGGAATATCAAACACTTATAACATTATCTTATTCAAGTTTAACCTTTGAAGATCCTAAAGCGTCTACTGATATAAAATGTTTAATAACTTTTGAACCACTAATTATATCAACACATGTAAATAATTCACCTCAAATGCAGTTTTTCATCTTTTCAGCAGTGTTAGATGTATTTTTTGGGTGTATTTGTAGTTTTTGTAGCAAACATAGAAACATCATGGTCTTCTCCAACACTGGTTCACCAAACCTCATGTTTGACAAATGACAGTGGTTGGAGACACTTGCTTTTATGTAGAACTAATGATTATTTTTGATGAAAAAGTCATGTTTTCTTCAGTTTTTTTTATATAATAACCTTTGCATTTATTGAGCTTTCATCAACACCTACATGGCCAGTTAATAAAATATAGGAAAATACCTGATTTTCACTTAAAAATGCAAAGGATAATATTCTGATAAATGGTGATAAATCACTTTAGCGATGGTTAAACATACACAAATGGTAGTTCTGGGTCTTCATGGGTTAATTATGGATTTGATCATTTTAAATAACTTACAACTTCATTACATTTTCACAGTTTTAAGCTCCTGCCATGGTTTGTATAATCCAGACATGTGTCATAACTCTTTGAAACATCACAGGTTCTGTCACTCAGCCATCATAGTTCCTCTGACCCACCTCCTCAGTCCTTAATCCTCTATCCTCAATGTGTATTTTGGGGAATTGAGACATCCTCAAAGAAGACTCACCAACATCGATTTCTGGGTCACAATCCTGCGTCAAGGAGTTGAGGAGGTGTGAAAAAGGCAATTGAAAAGAGTCTCACGTGTCCACATTCATCACGTTAGAGTGATAGTTTCTCTGTCAGTGCCACTCGAGGGTTGAAGGTCACATAGATTGAACCGTGTTTTCTGTCCTTGACCTTTATATGTAGAGATTTCTCCAGACTCCTTCAAACCTTTCACATGTAAATGGTGAAAGAACTGACTTCTGCATGCACCATCTCTGCATAGACTAACAATAAACCTTACAAATTATGGGGTTTGTAAAAACGGCCGCAACCTCTAAACCATCTCATGCTCCTATTTTAATCTGTTTATGTTCAACCCATATGAAAATGATCATTGCAGCTTCAAAGATGTGTACAGTAACACTGAAAGTGAAAGTGCATTTTCCACTTCATTTTAAACAAATACACGGTTTGATAGGAGGATATTTCAACCAGACATCTGCAGACAAAGACAGATGAAGCGTTTCATTCAAAAGCAAAAAGCTAATTTCTTCAGGGCCAGTGATATCAGTTGCTCGCAGCTGATAAAACTGAAGGCATCCATCATCAGTGGCCACTTCTACGCCGCCGCTCTCATTAGACAGCTGTGATACAGGACTGGAGGAGAGGGAAGAGCAGGCCATTAGCATGTCATTTACCAGACAGGAAGGAAGCTTTCAGACGAGCATCGTCAGAATTACAGGATGAAGAAAAAAGACCAGGGCACACCACCTTTTATATGGAGACACTGGAATCATTTCTCCTCTGTTCCTGCCAGCGTTGGCAGTAAGAGAACAGGAAAGAGGCCTTTCCAAGCAGAATGGAACCATTAGCTCTGAGGCTTCAGTTCTATTCTATGTTTAGCTTGTATCTGATTAAAACTATAACAAGTCCAAGGTGTTTTCCCTGCAAAAAGTATCCCGTTTAATCCTTAACCCATAAAGACCCAGTGCTACTTTTGTGGCAGTTCCTTATATTCAACCATTTTTAAGTGAATTATCACCATTTATGATAAGATTATCTGTAAAAACTATTAAGGCTGATGTTGAAGGGCTGATTTGAGTTGGAATAATTAAAACTTCTGCATTGGCATACGGTCAGATATGAAGACTGGTCAGGGATTCTGTTTAATGCTTTATTTTCTCTTTAGGCAGATTATTCACAGGTGGAATAGTACAGGTGATGACATGGATAGGATGACATGGATGACATGACATGGATGAGACGATTTTAAATCTTAAACAAAGGGAAACAATAACTATTACTAAAACAACTCCAAACATGTTCAAGGATATTCAACCAACAATAACACAAAATATAACTCACTCAGGTATGCATCCATCCAGTCTGTGCATTTAAGTCTTTGGCTTTTCTTGAGGTCACATGCTCCCAGTCAAACAAAGGGAAAAGAGGATGGTCTGGGCCGGATCCTTCCTCTTAAATGGTTGGGTGTGGCCTGATAGGTGAGGCGAGGTCCTGCCCCTCCCCAACCAGGAAGTGGAGTTTTTAACATTATCCTCTGTATTTTTTCAGTGTAAATCATTTAATTCACTGATCATGTGGATGTTCATTAAAAACTCAGAGTAAATTCAAAAGTTATTATCTCAAAAACTAAAGAAAAAGTGATTTTTTTTTGCAAAAATATTAATAACTGAACATAAACCAAGTGTCTCCATCCACTGTCATTGATCCAACTCTATGGGTTTTACTGGTGAATCAATGTTGTGGAAGATGAGAGTGTTTCCACCTTCACTACGGAGCCTCTGAATATCCACATGGGTCATATCTGATCACCATGGGAAGATAACAAACTGCATTTTACACTAATAATTTACATGTATTGACAGGATTATTGGATCAACAGGTATTAGATCAGTGAATGCGTTTGGTTGCTGGTGGATGTTTGGGTTTTTATGGGTTAATATCACATACAGCAGTGGAAAAAAGGTTTTGGACACCCCATGCATTTGTGATATATTGCATTAAGAATCACTATTAAGTCATTGAACCAAGCGTTATTCAATTCTCCAAACCCACATGTTCCCTTCTGCATATGCTCTGTTCCATCGAGGTCAAAAGTGGATGTTTCAGCAACAAAATGAAACATATTCAGGACATGACATGTTGAAACTGTCAAGAATTGAGTGTTCTTCTCTTTTCTTGTTAACAATTAAAAAAAAAAAAAAAAAGTAAAAATCATTTGAATTTGTTTGTGTTTATCCGATGCGGCCACACCCTTTGAACACAAAAAACCTTTTTTCTCCAAATATTTCATGATAATATTTGAGATTGTGTAATCTGAAAACTTCTTTCCACTACGGTAAAACTGGATTTAAACTGCCTTTAGAGGCATATCACACAGAGGCCAAAACAAAGTATTTTTATGTTATACCAACATGTTCTGTTATGACAAGGTTATTTACATGTTATAACTACATATTTTCAGAGATTTTTTTATTGTCAATTCGCTAGATGCACAGTTCATACTACTGAGATGCCACTTCTCTCATCTTGTTAAAAAAAAAAAAAAAAAAAAAAAAAATAGAACAAGAATAGATGAGAGGTATAAAAAAATAAGTTGCAATGGGTGGTGGTTAATTGAGGACCAGAAGAAAGCACAGCTCTTTGTAGTGTAGAAGTAGATTTTATTAAAGGGGTCATATTTTGCTAAACCCACTTTTACTAGTCTTTGGTACATTTATTTGTGTATTTGGACCCTAATAGCTCAAAAAGTTTGAATTTGAACCCTCCAGGTGCTGCAAAGCTATCTTTATATTAATTCCAGCAAAATTTTAGTGGATTTCTACAACCCGTTTCAATTCCTTCTTAATGTGTTACATCACAACATTTGCACATATAAGGTCAAGACTTCTGACGAACATTTCTCCGAGTACGACATCATTTTTTATCAGCAGCAGCGGTTGTAATAAAAACTGAAAATATGGCCAAACTTCAAGCTGATTACCTAAAATATTCAGTTGTTGGTTGTATTAATGAACACAAGTGGCTGAACGGGACGGAGCAGCACAGCCAACAACCTGGAGGGGGTGGGGCATGAAGTGGCTCATTTGCATTTAAAGGGCCAGTGCTCAAGATGACCTTTCTGGTGTCATTACTCAGAAATAGGGTTGAAGATGGACCTGTGGAGTTTCATTAATGAAGAATTCAGACCCAAGCATAGAAATGTTTTAAAATGCATAATTCCATTTAAAAAAGCAAAATATCACTCCTTTAAGAAAAGTTCTTAATATGAAGCCAGACAAAAGCACAAATGTAGACTGACAGTCTTAGACAGTGGTAAAGTTCGGAAACAGTGTAAATCAGGTGCGCTGCCCGGACTCGAAACCGGGTCTCAGATGTGACCGCCGCTGTCACCATTATAACAAATGGTGATAAATTGCTTAAGAAAGGTTAAATAGAGAGAAAAATTCATTTGGGAACTGCTGTAAAACTAACTCTAGGTCTTTATGGGTTAAATATATTTATGTTTGTACTTTGTTTGATCCATACTTATTTCCCTGGCACCATGCTTCAACCCATCTTTCCGAGGCTTCGGTCCCACTGTGGCAGAGTTTGTCAAGTTCACATGTTGCTTTTAGTTTGGTTACATCTGACTTCAAGGATGCTTGTGTCGTGCGCTTAAGGGAAAAGTGCTGCCTGAATATTTCATGGCATAAATATGGTTAAGTGGTTTGTAATGCTCCCTTAAGGCTCTTCAGAGTTTCCCATCATGTCCTTTCCATCACTCCTGTGTTTCCTCCCAGTTAGTGCCTCGGGGTAGAAGAGCCACTGACTTTTCCTCATCTAAACGACTTTTACTGTAATTATCAATGAAGTAGCACAACATGTAGCCACCACTCACAGTCATTCATTATTCAGACAGGATTTGGATCTAGTGTAGCTTAGAGTTCTTTGTCTTTTAAGAGACAAACGTTTGTTTAATTAACAAATATTCAAACAGTTTTATATATAAAATGCATACATTTTGGTTCCTGATTGTATTATATCCTTCTTAAATTCACATTTTCTCTCCTGAATCCTTGTGTGGAGCCTTTAAAACAGTAAGAGGGTAGCTTCACATAAATAAAAAATGCACATTTATCATTTAAGTTAAACAGATTTTCTGTATTTTTAAGTGAGAAAAAGTCCTTTCACTGCGATTGGAGGGGGTTAGTTTTCGTTCTTTGCTCAAAATTATGGAAGCAGGAGGGTTTATACAAGCAGAGCACTAGTTTTCTATGTATTTGCATGTGCTTAGTGCATGCAAATTGGATGCAGATATACTAGAGCAACAATACAACATGTTTAACAAGACTTTATGGCACATGCTTTGCTCACTGAACAGACAAAATCAAAGAAGATATTTATCTTTTATTCTTTTTTTTTTTTTTATCCAAATATCAAAAAAACAAGGAAAAAAAAGTTTAAAAAAAAAAAAAAAAAAAAAAGTGTTAAAAGCATCCAAAAAAGCACAGGAACATTTACAACTTATTAACTCCTGCCCCCTTACTCTATCTTTTTCTACAGATCACAAAGTCCTATGTCAGTTCCTCAAAGTACCTTAACAAATCTTACACATGTCAAAATAAATTCGAAACAATCCTGCATAAAACGCAAAAGATATTATACATATCAAAATAAGCTCTATCCATTTCATAGCCACATATAGATAGACTTCATTTCAGACATAAGTAGTGGATATGATGAAATATACTGTATAGAATAAATGTTGATAATAAAAAATGTAATGATGATTTATATTAACCCATAAAGACCCAAACATCCACCAGCGTCCAAAGTCTACTAATGTAAATATATGTTGTATGTTTAATAAGTGTTGATCCACTAATCCTACCAATACATGTAAATAATTGGTGTAAAATACAGTTTGTCATCTTTTCATGGTCATCAGATATGACCCATTTGGACGTTCAGAGGCTCCGTAGTGAACGTGGAAACACCGTCATCTTCTACAACATTGATTCACCAGTAAAACTCATGGAGTTGGATCAAATACAGTAGCTGGAGACACTTGGTTTATGTTCAGTTAAAGACATATTTTGTTGAAAAAGTCACATTTTCTTAATTTTTCTGTGTTTCTGATATTATGACAATTAAGTTTAATCTGAGCTTTATGAACATCTACATGATCAGTAAATTAAATCTGGGAAAAAACCAGATTTTTAGTGAAGAAACGCAAAATACAGAGGATAATATTATAACACATGGTGATAAATTGCTTAAGAAAAGGTTAAATAGAGAGAAAAATTCATTTGGGAACTGCCAGAAAAGTAACACTGGGTCTTTATGGGTTAAATGTATTTATGTTCATACTTTGTACTCTTTTGATCCATTCTTATTTTTCTGGCACCGTGTTTCTATATCTGGATGTTCAGAAGCTCTGTAGTTACCATGGAAACACCATCATCTTCTACAACACTGATTCACCAGTAAAACCCATGGAGTCGGATCAATGACAGTGGATGGACAGACTTGTTTTTCTGTTTCCTTTAATGATATATTTTGTTGAAAAAGTCCATTTTCATCCACTTTCTCTGTTTCTTTTATAATAATCCTCAACTTTAATCTGATTTTTTTATGAACATCTTCATGATCATTGAATTAAATAAAGGAAAATACATTATTTTTGTTGAACCAATGCAAATCAGAGATGATCATATTACAATAAATGGTGATAAATCACTTCAGAATGGTTAAATTTAGAGGAAAAAAAATCATATGAGAACTGCCACAAAAGTAGCACAAGGTCGTTATGGGTTAAGACTGTAGATACCGTTTACTAAGTCCAGAATAGTCAAATGCATATCTTGTGC